>NW_026887155.1:0-11458 GCF_032173495.1 Musca vetustissima | reverse complement strand
TACTTTTTAACTCTGGGGTGTTTGACCTATAACTGTATTTAATGGTAATTTTCACGTTCATTTTGACAGGCACACACACACACACTCACTTATATTCACCAATACCAGGAAAAACATGAAATGCGGTCAAACTGCAGTTTCAAGTATACTTCACTGATTTAATATATATAAAATAAATTATATATATAATTTTTCATTTAATAAAATATTACTTTAATTTTTATTTTATTTTTTATCAAAAAAATAGGTTTAAATATTTCTTTGCCTTTCCTCTTATTTTTTATGGCTAATTAAATGCTGCACTTACTGCCACACACCCACAAACACTTCTTTTTTTTTAAATACTATAACAGCCTTGACTTGGCTATGTTTGGATTTTTTTCTTTAAGAATATAAAAACACACACACGTACACACAATTTCATATATCAAATTTCTTTGTTTTGTTTTTTTTTTTTTTCTTTTATTATTTTAAGAATTTTTTTTATTTTTGTTTCATTCACACATTTTCCAATTTTCCACACACAGTAAATCAAAAAAACACAATTCGTTGTTTTTCGTTTATTTCTTTTTCCGAGATTTTCATCCGTTTTCCTGAGCTGTAGAATTGCAACTGAATTGCCGAGCAACTGCTGAGGAACCCATTGACCATATTTTCCATTCGCATTTGCAACATAAACCACACGGAACACAAAATTGGAGATTTTGTGTGTGAGTGTTGTGGGGGATACGCTGAGTGGGGATGGTGTGTCGTAAATGGGGTACGTTTTCGACACAGATGTAACAAAAACAGAACAACGGATAAAATATAAAAGTATTGAAAAAATGCTACGAAATTTTAAAACATATTTATTCCCAGGTCCAAAATGGACTAGGGATTTCAAATACTTGTTTTTTTAGCCACCATATAGGCAACGGGGTTTTAACTATATTATATTGGCTACAGATTTTTAATAAAATTTTTCTCAACTTTAAAATAACCAACGGATTTTTTAATAATATTTTTTTTTCAGTCATAATATGGGATGCAGATTTTAAAATAATATTTTATTGAGCGACAATATAGGTTAGAAACTTAGATATATTTTATACCCTTCACAACTATGTTGTCAGGGTATTATAGCTTTATGCAGCCCCAACAGTTTTTAACGCCGCGAAATATTGGTCCTAGACCCAGCTTTAAGTGTACCGATCGTTATATTCCGACTATCTGGGTCGATCTAGACATGTGTGTCCGTCCGTCCGTCTGCACATTTTAATTTGTAAACACGATAATAGCCACAGTTATGGACCACTCTTTCAAAATTTTTCATGTAGGATGTGTTCTGATCAAAGAAGACCCTATTGTTTTTGGTAAACATCGGTTAATATTTAGCGGAAGAAATGGACACAATATTAACTTTTTTTTCGGTTTCTCTGGTCGCTTCAGAGACCATAACTATGACCCGAACATTGCGAAATTTTAAATGGAGAAGGGGATCGGGTCAAAGAATAAGCATGTCTGTTTGGATAAAGATCGGTCATTATTTAGCGGGTTATATCGACCCTGACTTGTTTGTGAAAAATTACAAAATTTGCATTCTATGGCATATATATTTACTCCTGAAAGACATAGACCCTAGAAGTTGACGATACTTCTTTCTAACTCTCGGTCAGGGACCAACATTCTAAATTTTAGGTTCTCTCTCCGTTACCCAAATCCAAATTGTTCAAAATGTAGTGAATTTTTCCGAGTTTCCAAAGTTGTCTCCATAGCTCTATACTACATATCAACAGCAATCTAAATTCCAAATCTCAGGATTCAACAAAATCCAATTTTTTTCAAATTTAGTACCATTTAGTAATTTTTATTCTCATAAGTAAGAATTTGTAAAACTTCATCAATCCTACACTCCAAAAGTAATCTTACTTACGCCAAAGTCCAAATTGTACCAAATTTAGTATTTTTCGTACTCATAAGTTCAAATTTACCTCAATCCTGCTTTCAAATAGTAATCGTAAGTCACATTTGTTCATTAAAAACCAAATTATATCAAATTTGGTATCATTCTGTACTTTTCGTATCCATATACCAAACATACCTCAATAACCTGCTTTCAAATCGTAATCATAAGTCCAAATTTAAGAATTCCAGCTCTGTATGTTCACTAAATTGTACCAGATATCATTCTATCCTTTTCCTATACTCCCACAATACACAAGTTGCAACTTTCAGGATTCAAGTTCTACCCGTTCACCAAAGTCCAAATTGTATCAAATTTCAGGATTCAAGTTCTACCCGTTCACCAAAGTCCAAATTGTACCAAATTTTGTGCTTTTCGTACCCTTAGTACGAATTTCCAAAATTCCTCAGTCATGCACTCCAATAATACCCTTAAGTCCACATTTAAAGATTCCAGTTCTATCCGTTCACCAACATCGAAATTGTACCAAATTTAGTAACATTTATTACTTTTCGTAGACGTAAGTACGAGTTTCTAAAACATCCTCAATTCCACTCTGCAACAGTAATTTTAATCATAAGTTTCAGCCCTATCCGTTCACATAGATCCAAATTGTACCATATTTAGCACCATTTAGTACTTTTTGTATTTATGAGTTTGAATTTCCAAATACTGTACAGTAATTTTATTTTCAAATATACGTTTTCCATCTCCATCCTTTCACTCAAATCTAAATTGTACTAATCTTAGTACATTTAGTACACATAGTTACGCCTTTTCAAAACTACCACCATGTTTCAATCCTACACTCAAACCTTTATTCTCCAAATTTTAGGATTCCCGCTCACACAAAACGAATTGTACCATATTTAGTACTATTTATCATTTTCATTCCAAATTTAAGTTTTCCATCTCTATCCGTTCACCAAAATCTAAATTGTGCCAAATTTAATACCCAAATCCAAATTGTACCAAATCTAGTGCCGTTTAGTACTTTCCGTACACATAAATATGAACTTCCAAATATGTCTCTATAGCTCAATCTTCAACAGTAACCTTAATTCCAAATTTCAGCTTTTCAGCTCTATCCATTCAAGCAAAATCCAAATTGTACTAAAGTTGGTACCATATAGTACTTTTCGTACCAATAATTCGTAAACTTCTCGTAAACCTCAATCCGACACTCCAACAGTCATTTTATTTCCCAAATTGAAGACTCCAGCTCTATCTGTTCACCTAAATCCAACTTGAACCAAATTTAGTACCATTTATTATTTTGCGTACACATAAGAACGATTTTTTAAAGCTACCTCATTCCTGTACTCCAATAGTAGTCCTAATTCATATTTTCAGGATTCCATGTCTATACACTCAACTAAATGCAAATAGCACCAAATTTAGTACCTTTTATACATATAAGTACGAATTTCTTAAACCATTTACATACAACAACCACTTCCTAACCTGCATTTCATGTAAAATTTCAAGATTCTAGCTATATATGTTCAACTATATATATATACAACTAGAACTAAATTTAGTGACGTTTAGTACTTTTCGGATACTTATAGGTCGAATTTCCATAAACCCTTTTGTACACCTTTCTAACATTCCATGACCCACATTCCAAATTTCAGAATTCTGACTCTTCCCGTTCGTCTAATACCATGGGTACCATATTTGGTACATTTTAGTACTTTTCGCACCCTGGCGGTACCTTCTAGTTCGAATTTCCAAACACTCATTTCACGCCTACACACCAACAACAACCCACACTCAAAATTTCAAGCTTCTAGCTTTAACCGTTTCGTCTGGACGATGATCTGTCAGTCACTCACTCACTTAACACTAAGCTCTTTTATATATTATATATAATATGACTACGAATTTTAAATAATATTTTTCCCTATTTTTGCATCCCTAATATAGTCTACGGGTTTTTAAATAATATTTTTCTCAATGTGGATTTTTGAATAATATTTTTTCCTGGCACAAGTTAGGCTGCGGATTTATAAATAATATTTTTTCAAATATAGGCTATGCATTTTTAATAATATTTGTCTCAGCCACAATATATGCCTCAATTTTTTATATAAACAAATTTTCACAAGTTTTCTTTTCCCAAGGCTATGGATTTTTAATTAATTAATTATTTTTAATAATATATTTTCCCCGCCACAATATAAGCTTCAGTACACCGGAAAAGTACAAATGCATAGATTTAGATTTTTGCCCTCACTATAAATAGTATTTTACACTACCCCACATTTCTCTATCTCTCTCAATGACTCTCACCTGTGCCAAAAAATAATATTGAGCATAAAGGAAGAAAGCAGCATGCACTTGTACTGCAGTTCATATTATAATGGCTCCACCATATGTTCAGAACAACAAATGAGTACAGTTTTTTGGAGAGAGAGTGTGAGCAGGAGAGAGCAAATGTTATGGAATCCATTAGTCGATAGTGTTGGCTGCTGTAAAGGAGTTGCTCCACTGTTGGCCCACAGTTTATCACGTGTCATAGTGAGTGTGTGCGTTTTTTCTTCTTTACTTTCCATTTGATTCATGAATGTTGAACACTGGATATATTGCCTGCTGCTGCTGCTGCTGACTGTGACTGACTGAATGGCTGACTGCTGTGAAACATCATTTGTTTGTTTACATTCTCCACGTTGTCCTTGTTGTTGTGTATAGTTTCTTTGAAGATGAATCTCATAGTATTTTACTATTTTGAGTGTATTTTTTATTGTTGATGATGAAATGTACTCAGAATTGAGTGAACATTTGCCGGTTAGGTCAATGAACTAGTCAGGTGGGGGAAAAATTGGAATAAATATATAATTTTAATGATTTAAATGATGATGAGAAAATATTATTTAAAAAATCTCGCCTATTTTGTGGCTCTGGAAAAAAATTTATATTAAAATCGGTAAGCTATATTAAGGCTGAGAAGAATAGTATTAAATAATGCAATTCCATATTGTTGCTGGAGATTATTTTGCCTACATTGTTTCTGAGAAAAATGATTATTTAAATATCCTTAGACTATATTGTGGCGGTGGAATATAATTTAAAAAAATTCACTTCATGGCTGAAGAAATATTATTGCAAAATCCGTATACTATTTATTGGCTGTGAAAAATATTACTTAAAATCCGTAGCCTATGACGTGACGGGAAAATAGTATTTAAAAAGTCCACGACTATATTGTGGCTGTGAAAAATATTATTTTTGTATACCCTTCACCACACTGTGGTACAGGGTATTATGTCTTTGTGCATATGTTTGTAACAGGCAAAAGGAAACGAGATAGACACATGGTTCCTTTTTAGAATATGCATAGAATCACTTTTTAAGTCGATTTATGCATGTCCGTCCGTCCGTCTGTCTGTCTGCCCATGTTTTTTTGTGAACAAAGTACAGGTCGCATTTATGATCCGATTTGGATGAAATTTGGCATAGGTCACTTATTTGGCCCAAGGACGAACCCTATTGAAATTGGGAAAAATCGGTTCAGATTTAGATATAGCTCCCATATATATTTTCGTCCGATTTAAGGTAAATGATGTTCCAATGTCCCTATAAATCGTTCGATTTGCACGAAATTTGGCATAGCGTAATGAATTATGTCTAGAATGATGTGTGTTAAGTTTCCTGGAAATCGGTCCAGATTTATATAGCTCCCATATATGTTTTCGTCCGATTTAAGGTAAATGGTGCGCCAAAGTCCCTAAATATCTTTCGATCTGCACGAAATTTGGCACAGTGTAATTAATTAGCTCTAGAATGTTGTGTGTTAAGTTTCCTGAAAATCGGTTCAGATTTAGATATAGCTCCCATATATATTTTGGTCCGATTTAAGGTAAATGGTGCACCAAAGTACCTATATATGTTTCGATTTGCACCAAATTTGGCACAGCGTACTGAATCAAGCCTAGAACGATGTGTGTAAAATTTCTTGAAAATCGGTTCAGATTTAGATATAGCTCCCATATATATTTTAGTCCGATTTTATGTAAATGGTGCACCAAAGTCTGTATATCTCCTTCGATTTGCACGAAATTGGACATAGCGTACTGAATTAAGGCTAGAATGATGTGTGCAAAGTTTCGTGATAATCAGTTCAGATTTAGCTATAGCGTCCATATATATTTTCATCCGATTTAAGATAATTGGTGCACCAAAGACCCTATATATCTTTCGATTTGCACGAAATTTGGCATAGCGTACTGAATCGCATCTATAATAATGTGTGCAAAGTTTCGTGAAAATCGGTTCAGATTTAGATATAGCTCCCATATATATTTTCATCCGATTTTAGGTAACTGGTGCACCAACATCTCTGAAAATCATTCGATTTGCATGAAATTTGTCATAGCGTACTGAATTAAGGCTAGAATGACGTGTGCTAAGTTTCGTGAAATTTGGTTCAGATTTAGATATAGCTCACATATATATTTTCCTCCGATTTTATGTAATTGGTGCATCAAAGTCCCTATATGTCTTTGGATTTGCACGAATTTTGGTATAGGGTACTGAATTAAGTCTAGAATGATGTTGCTAAGCTTCGTGAAAAGATCCATAGCCAGGCCGATTTACACAACGTACTGATGTAATATAAATTAGTCTCTACCAAGTTTCCCTGAAATCGATTCAGATATATTCTACATATGTTAGGATACATATGTAGAATATATCCAAAGTGGTGAAGGGTATCATATAGTCGGCCCAGTCCGACTTTACTACTTTCCTTACTGGTTTTATTTTAAAAATCCCTAACATCATTTTGACTGGAAAAATATTATTCAAAGTCTATATTTTGGCTAAAAATATATTATTAGAATATTCCATGTCTGAACTTTATACAACTTTTAAAATATATTTAAAAAATCAATACCTATGTAGGTTTTGGTAAACATATTTATTAAATAATCAACGCCTATATACCGGCTAAGAAAACATATTATAAAACCAGTGAGCGGAGCAGTATAGTCGGACGGGGCCCACCATATGATACCCTAGACAACTTCCACGAAAATATAACTTTCTGTGGTTCTATATTCTGATCTTGGGCAATATTTCGCGATATTTGCACCCTATTGACCGACTAGATGTCAACATATATTTGTAATATTCACTAAACGAGGGCTGTACTTATCCAGATTCCCTTTATCGTGGGTTATGTTGTGATGTTCGGCTTTCAATTGTCGCCTATATATCGACTCGAAAAAACACAAATAATTAAGTTTTCGGTCCACTTCATCCCAATACTATTATCTGATCATCACCGAAAATTATAGGCGTTATGCTTGACCATACCTGGATCCTCATGGAAAATTTCAATGCGATCAGCGCTATATTTTTGACCTGTAGTGTGGTAATGGGTTATTAATTAATATCTGAATAAGTAAGCACCTGTAAATATTTAATTGTAACTCCCACATCCGAGTACATACGACAATATAATTAGTATCAATTTAAAGACCAACCACTTCTCTTGAATATGCTATCAACTTCAATGTCATTCAGGAGTAAATATATATAGAATATAGAATACAAATTTTGTAATTTTTCACACAAAAGTCAGGGTGCATTTGACCCGCTAAATATTGACCGATCTTTATCAAAACAGGCATGCTTATTCTTTGGCCCAATCCCCTTTTCCATGTAAAAATCCGAGATGTTTGGGTCATTTGGGCATTTCATCACCTAAATATTAACCGATATTTACCAAAAACAATAGGGGTCTTCATTGGCCAGAAACCATCCTACATTTCGTAAAGATTGGCCCATAACTGAGGCCTGTATCGTGTTTACAAATATATATAATGGACAGACGGACGGACGGACACACATGTCTAGATCGACTCAGCTAGTCGAGATATGACGATCGGTATACTTAAAGGTGGGTCTAGGTGCAATATTTCGCGGCGTGTCAAACTCTTGGAGCTGCACAAAGCTATAATACCCTGACAACATAGTTCTGTAGGGTATAAAAATATATTATATTGTGGTTGGGAAAGTATTATTTAAAATCCCTAATCTTTATTGTGGGGTGTGACGAAATGTTGTTTTAAAATCCGTAGCCTATATTAAGGCTTCGGAAAATATGTGGCTTCGGAAAATATTAAAAAATTCAAAGCCTATATTGAGCCTATATGGCTGGGAAAAATATGTGTCTCGGAAACATATTATTTAAAAATTCAATTCCTATATAGCCCTTCGAAAAATATATATTAAAAAATCAACGCCTACATAGGCCTTCGAAAAATATTTATTCAAAAAATCAAAGCCTATATAGGCCATCCACGCCATCTATAGACCCTGGAAAAAAATATTCTTTAAAAATCCACGCCTCTTATAGACCCTGGAAAAAATTATTCTATAAAAATCCACGCCTCTTATAGACCCTGGAAAAAAATATTCTTTAAAAATCCACGCCTCTTATAGACCCTGGAAAAAATTATTCTTTAAAAATCCACGCCTCTTATAGACCCTGGAAAAAATTATTCTTTAAAAATCCACGCCTCTAAAAGACCCTGGAAAAAATATTCTTTAAAAATCCACGCCTCTAAAAGGCCCTGGAAAAATATTCTTTAAAAATCCACGCCTCTAAAAGGCCCTGGAAAAATATTCTTTAAAAATCCACGCCTCTAAAAGACCCTGGAAAAAATATTCTTTAAAAATCCACGCCTCTAAAAGGCCCTGGAAAAATATTCTTTAAAAATCCACGCCTCTAAAAGACCCTGGAAAAAATATTCTTTAAAAATCCACGCCTCTAAAAGACCCTGGAAAAAATATTCTTTAAAAATCCACGCCTCTAAAAGACCCTGGAAAAAATATTCTTTAAAAATCCACGCCTCTAAAAGACCCTGGAAAAAATATTCTGTAAAAATCCACGCCTCTAAAAGACCCTGGAAAAAATATTCTTTAAAAATCCAAGCCTCTAAAAGACCCTGGAAAAATATTCTTTAAAAATCCACGCCTCTAAAAGGCCCTGGAAAAAATATTCTTTAAAAATCCACGCCTCTTCTGTAGATCCTGGAAAAAATTATTCTATAAAAATCCACGCCTCTTATAGACCCTGGAAAAAAATATTCTTTAAAAATCCACGCCTCTTATAGACCCTGGAAAAAATTATTCTTTAAAAATCCACGCCTCTTATAGACCCTGGAAAAAATTATTCTTTAAAAATCCACGCCTCTAAAAGACCCTGGAAATAATATTCTTTTAAAATCCACGCCTCTAAAAGGCCCTGGAAAAATATTCTTTAAAAATCCACGCCTCTAAAAGACCCTGGAAAAAATATTCTTTAAAAATCCACGCCTCTAAAAGGCCCTGGAAAAATATTCTTTAAAAATCCACGCCTCTAAAAGACCCTGGAAAAAATATTCTTTAAAAATCCACGCCTCTAAAAGACCCTGGAAAAAATATTCTTTAAAAATCCACGCCTCTAAAAGACCCTGGAAAAAATATTCTTTAAAAATCCACGCCTCTAAAAGACCCTGGAAAAAATATTCTGTAAAAATCCACGCCTCTAAAAGACCCTGGAAAAAATATTCTTTAAAAATCCAAGCCTCTAAAAGACCCTGGAAAAATATTCTTTAAAAATCCACGCCTCTAAAAGGCCCTGGAAAAAATATTCTTTAAAAATCCACGCCTCTTCTGTAGAGCCTTGAAAAAAATATTCTTTAAAAATCCACGCCTCTAAAAGGCCCTGGAAAAAATATTCTTTAAAAATCCACGCCTCTAAAAGGCCCTGGAAAAAATATTCTGTAAAAATCCACGCCTCTTCTGTAGAGCCTTGAAAAAAATATTCTTTAAAAATCCACGCCTCTTCTGTAGAGCCTTGAAAAAAATATTCTTTAAAAATCCACGCCTCTTCTTAGAGCCTTGAAAAAATATTCTTTAAAAATCCACGCCTCTTCTGTAGTGCCTTGAAAAAATATTCTTTAAAAATCCACACATCTTATTGACCTTTGAAAAAATATTATTAAATGTTTGTATTTAATTTTATTTCTTAATTTATTTTTATAAGTTTGAACTATGTTCCTAAAATATTAAATAACGGTACTTGTAATTATTTTCTTAAAATTGCAACTTATACTAAAAATATATCGAGTTCATCATCTTCCGCTCCTTCTACAAATTAGTGCTATAATTTTTCTCCATACGCATTTGTGTGGCCGACATCATCCGTTGCATTTGACGCATTCGTTCCAAACGATTTTTCAGCTTATGGGTAAATGAAATTTGACGATTTATTGTGGAGAGTTCTTCACGGGCATATTCCGAAATATGATTCACTGAGTACTGGACCATTTCCTCGGTTAGATTTAATTTTGTCCGCGATAAACTCAATCCTGGAGTTTTACGCAATTCCTGACGATACATGAATAGTTTGTAGGCAATTGTGGCGTTGTTCGATGCGGACCAGTGAGATTGTTGAACCATTTTGATGCTTGCTGCGCTGAAGATGTTTTCAATTGGATGGAATGAGAGTGAATGATGCTGTTTTGCAATTTCGCTAACATTTTTATATGTTGAAGGTAATTAGCGATGCAACAGGTAGTTGGTATTTAACTTCTATTGGTTAATATCCCACACATTTATTGTAGGCCAATTGGTATATTAATGTAGGCAGGATTTCTTGAAAATGGTCCCTAATAAAATGGATTTACAGGTAGCAATAGCGGTACACGTGCAACAATTTTAGGGGCATGTTGTAAATTGAGAATTATGTTGAAATTATTTTATTATAGGGGAAAAGTAATGATTTTCCACAGAGAGTTGGAAATGTACTCTGTAAAACCAAAAATTCAACCCTGTACTGCGCACTGTATTATGTTTCGATGAGAGTATTTTGAGAGACATTTTTCAAATTGTACAGTACACATAAGATTCTAAAAAATTTGTGTAGTTTCGATAGATAATAATATGATGGCTGGCTTGTAACAGAATTTTCGTTCCATAAGCGGAGCTTAAAAAGATTTCCAGCGCGTCGGTATTTTGCGAAGATTTTCCTATTTGAAATATCATATTCGGCGATATTGTCTTCCACTTCATATTTCCATCTTATTTGTGGCCATCAGCTGGTTCGCTTTTATATGCCTTCTGGGCTGGGGCATCTTCATCCATTCTCACAACATGACCTAGCCAACGTAGTCGCTGCAGCTCAATGCGTCTAACAATGACGATGTCCGAGAATAGCTGGTACAACTCATGGTTCATTCGAAGGCGATATTCACCGTCAACGCAGATCGGCCCATAGATCTTTCCGAGAATTTTTCTCTCAAACACTCCAAGGGCTGTCTTACAGCTTGCATAAGTACCCATGCTTCTGAGCCATATAACAGCACGGGTAGTATCAGCGTCTTGCAGAGTGCGAGTTTAGTCTGGGAGGTGGCCTTGCTTTTGAGTTGTTTGCTCCGACCATAGTAGCATCCGTTGGCCAACACTATCCTCCTCCCAATTTCAAAACTGATGTCATTAGTTTTATTTATGACGGTACCGAGG
>NW_026887154.1:0-116958 GCF_032173495.1 Musca vetustissima | reverse complement strand
ATGAACTGAGGTCTTATTTTTCCTATAAAAGAAAATACTTCTGATTAACTGTGATCTTATTTTTTTTCGTAAAAAAAACACATATGAACTGAGATTTAGTACTTTCTATCGATATATCCAGTAGCTCAAAAGAACCAAGGAGCGTATACATATCAACAGAGAAGTATTATTTATACGACACATAGAAAATTCAATTTATATAACTTATACGCAATCTATTACCCTGTGTGATTTTTTTTATAGAAAAAACAACATCCCTCAGATGAACTGAAACTGTAATTTTTTTCTCAGTTCGGAATTATTTCTATAGATAGAAAAAGCTTCAGATGAACAGAAACTGTGATATTTTTCTTTAGAAAAAAGGCGATTTGATGAACTGAGGATTTTCTATGGAAAAAGCAAAACTGTGGTTTCATTTTTCTATAGCAAAAATTTTCCCATTTAAACTATGGAAAAAATCTGTTAATCTCTGCTGAATTGGTTTCAAAAAAATACATAAACTATTATGTCATTTAGTAATTATGTGCCGTTTTGGAAATTTGAAATATGATGGCGGAACTCAATGTACTTTTTTAAGTAGTGTTCATAATTTTTCAAAAACAAAAAAAAAATAAATAAATTATAAAGGTTTAAAATATCGATAAATTAGTGGTTTAAAGAAAAACCAAGTGGCGAATACATATCAACAGAGAAATATTAATTATACGACACATAGAAAATTCAATTAATATCACTTATACGCAATGGATTACCCATATTACCCAATTATTGTATTCATAGGGGAAAATTCCCACAAAATAATGATAAATTTATCGTAATAATATTTCATCTATATTTATATAATTTTCTGCTTGCAAATAGTGACCCAGAAATTGAGTATTTCTAATACTTTTGAATGACACGATCAAATAAAACACCCCTTTTCTTTTGTGTTCCAAAATTTTGAAATTCAAGAATACCTTTTGAATTCAATATTTCCATTAACCTTTCTTTTGTGTCTTGTCAAAAAAAGAAACAGCCAAGGTGAAGGGTATATTCAATTCGTTACAGCTTAAAGCAGAAATCAGTTCAATTTTCGATTCTTTCATGATCATGCACGTTTCAAACAAAATTCATAGCCACAATTATGACAATGCATTTGGTTGTGTATGTTTCATGTATTTGTTTTTTCAATTCATTTTTTTGCCAAAGACAACCTTGACTTTTAAATTAATTTATAACTGCGGACTTTTTTTATATTCTCTCACTTTGAAATTGCAAAAAAAATAATAAATAAATTCTGTGTGTTTTTTTGTTTTTGCTTTATTGTTTTTGTTTCTTCTCTGGCGATAGCAAAAATGTGTTGGTGTTTAATTTTTTTGAAAGATTTCAAGTCTCTGTCTGGTCAATGGGATTTGACATGTAATTGTTGTCATATTGGTTTTTGTTTTTTGTGGCGTTGGAAGTTTGTGTCTTAAGTCTTTTGTTTCAACAAAGAGAAATTCAAAGGGAATTAATGTTAAAAAATCTGAATTAAGGTTTACTTCAAATTACTTATATTATGAAAATAATGCAGATATCTGGCGATACTATTTCAGGTCACTAAAATTTTTTATTTAATTTTTTATTTAAAAAAAATTTTTTTATTTATAAATTTGTTTCTATTTTCATTAAATTAAAGTTGAACAAAAAAATCAAATTAGAGAAATACTCTTAATACTTATTTCTCGAAGATATTTTAACGATTTACAGATGTTTTGTGATTTTTTAAGAGATTTAGAGGTCGATATATCCAGTGGCTCAAAAGAACCAAGGAACGTATACATATCAGCAGAGAAATATTAATTATACGACACATAGAAAATTCAAATAATATCACTCATACGCAATAGATTACCCTGTGCGATTTTTGTTCTATAGAAAAACAACATCCCTCAGATGAACTGAGACTGTGATTTTGTTCTATCGAAAAGCAGCATTCCATAGAAGAACAGAACTGATGTCGGAATTTTTTCTACAAATAGCAAAAGCTTCAGATTACCAGAGACTGTGATATTTTTCTATGTAAACAAATGCCATCAGAGGCTGTGATTTTTTTCTATAGAAAAACCAGTAAGGAAATAAGTAAAGTCGGACGGGGCCGACTATATGATACCCTTCACCACTATGGGTATATTAAACAAGACTATTAAAATGAAATTGGATGAAATAAAATATGTGATATTTATCTAAATGTGAATCGACTTAGATCTATCCATAAACATGTCATTCGATTGTTACAATGGGACAAAAGTATGCAAATCGACTTCAAACAAATATCAATAGGTCATCAAGAGGTCTGTACTTCTAGAAAACGCAACTAAGTAATTCTATGCTCAATTTTATTCGTTGTGCAAAATTTGATGTCATTCTGACTAACATGAGGAGTCTGATGTCCAATTTGCTTAAAATCGAGCGAAAATATATATGCAAGTTATATCGTAATATGAACCGATTTCAACAAAACTTGCCACAGGTTAGGTAATACAAATTTCAGTACGTTTTGTTCCTATCAGCCATATATTGGATCCTTGGTGCGTCAATTATTTAAAATCAATCTATAATACAACGGAGCTATATCTAAATCTCAACCGATTTTCACGAAACTTGGCACACATCCGTCTGGACTAAATTCAGTACGCTATGCCAAATTTCGTGCAAATCGAAGGATATATAGGGACTTTGGTGCACCATTTACATGAAATCGGACAAAACTATATATGGGAGCTATATCTAAATCTGGACCGATTTTCTCGAAACTTGACAGACATCACTCTAGGCTCAATTCAGTGCTTTATGCCAAATTTCGTGCAAATCGAAGGATATATAGGGACTTTGGTGCACCATTTACATGAAATCGGACGAAACTATATATGGGAGCTATATCTAAATCTCAACCGATTTTCACGAAACTTGGCACACATCAGTCTGGACTAAATTCAGTACGCTATGCCAAATTTCGTGCAAATCGAAGGATATATAGGGACTTTGGTGCACCATTTACATGAAATCGGACGAAACTATATATGGGAGCTATATAGAAATCTGGACCGATTTTCTCGAAACTTGGCAGACATCTTTCTAGGCTCAATTCAGTACGTTATGCCAAATTTCGTGCAAATCGAAAGATATATAGCGACTTTGGTGCACCATTTACATGAAATCGGACGAAACTATATATGGGAGCTATATCTAAATCTGGACCGATTTTCACGAAACTTGGCACACATCATTCTAGACCTAAATCATTAGGCTGCACCAAATTTTGAGCAAATCGAAAGATATATAGGGACCGTTTACATTTAATTGGACAAATATATATATATGGGAGCTATATCTAAATCTGAAAAGATTTTTCCCAATTTCAATAGGGTTCGTCCTTGGGCCAAATAAGTGACCTGTGCCAAATTTCATTCAAATCGGATCATAAATGCGACCTGTACTTTGTTTACAATTTAACATATACAGACGGACGGACGGACGGACATGCATAAATCGACTCAGAAAGTGATTCTATGCATATTCTCAAAAGGAACCATGTGTCTATCTCGTTTCCTTTTGCCTGTTACAAACATATGCACAAAGACATAATACCCTGTACCACAGAGTGGTGAAGGGTATAAAAAGTACTGGAACAGACCATATGTGCCGTTTTCAAAATTTGAAATATTATGTTAAATTCTAAAAAGGGTTAATAATTAATGGATATTAGCAGATACTATTTCAGGTCACTAAAAATGTGTACATATTTAAAAAAGAAAAATTAAATTAAAATTGAAAAAAAATCAAATGAAAATAAACCCGATTATAATGACATAAATAAATTTACAGTTACCTACATGTTACCCTCAGCTCCAATCAGATATTCCACATATCACATAATTTATTTTACACATTTTTTGTTGCTTTGACATTTGTTCTATTTGCGGTTCTTTAAAGTCATTAACTATCACATCGTCTGATATACCAGCAGCTAAATATCTGCGTTTTTTCTCCAAATTTTATTAATGATTTCCAATTTGTGGGATTTCCGTTTAAATAACCAAACTTTTTTGACAAATTATTAACACTTCTTAGAATAGAAAATAGAGTTCCGCCATCATATTTCAATTTTTTTTAACGGCACATAATTACAAAATGCCATAATATGTTATGTAATTTTTTGAAATCGTTTCCACAATGTTCAGCTGTTTGTTTTCCATAGTTAAAAATTATTCTAAAGAAAAAAAATGGAAATATATTCGCAACAACCTCTGTTCTCAATTCAGGGTATTTTTTTTATATAGAAAGGCTTAAAGAAAACCCAAGAAGCGTATACATATCGACAGGGAAATATCAGACCTCCTCACTTCACTGAGTGCATTTTTTTCTATGGAAAAAATCGCGACGACCTCATTTGGCAACAGAGGGTATTTTTTTCCTATATAGAAATATTGCAACGACCTCAGTTCCGAACTGAGGTTATTTTCAATAGAGAAAAAATCACGACGACGCAAATAAAGCCTCGACGACCTCAGTTCAAAGCTGAGGACATTTTTTTTATATATAAAAAAATGTCGTCGACCTCAGTTCTCACAGAGGGATCTCTATAATTTTTTTTTTATAAAAAATCTCGACGAGCACTGGTTCCAACTGAGGGCTTCTTTTTATAGACAAAATCTCAATGACCTCAGTTTCCAACTGAGGGTATTTTTTTCTATATAAAAAAGTCGCGGCGTCTGTTTTTCTATAAATCATTGTCTCAGATCATCTGAGGCCATTTTTTATATTGAAAAAATCTCAGCCTCAGTTCATCTGAGCCCATTTTTTTTATAGGGATCTGAGGGATTTTGTTTTTTTATAGAAAAAATCACAGCCTCAGTTCATCTGAGGCCATTTTTCCTAAAAAATCGCAGCCCCAGTTCATTCTGAGGAAATCTTTTTCTATAGAAAAAATCACAGCCCCAGTTCATTCTGAGGAAATTTTTTTCTATAGAAAAAAATTAATAACCTCAGTTCATTTGCAGACCCTTTTTTCTATAGAAAAAATCACAGCCACAGTTCATATGTGGTATTTTTTTCTGTAGAAAAAAATCACAACCTGGGTTAATCTGAGGCATATTTTTTTATAAACAAAATCCCAGCCTCTGTTCATCTGAGTTATTTTTTCTATAGAACAAAATCACAGCCTCTGTTCATGTGAGGCCATTTTTTTATAGAAAAAAATCAAACCCAGTTCATCTCAGGCAATTTTTGTTATAGAAAAATCACATTCTCAGTTCATCTGAGGTATTTTTTCTATAGAAAAAATGATAGCCTAGTTCATTCTGAGACCATTTTTTATATAGAAAAAAATGAGCCTCAGTTCATTTAAGGCCATTTTTCTATAGAAAAAAATAACAGCATTCGTTTTTTCTGAGGGATGTTGTTTTTTATACAAAAAAAATCACAGCCTCAGTTTATCTGAGGCCATTTTTCTATAGAAAAAAATCACAGCCTCAGTTCAACTAAGACCATTTCTCACCAAAGAAAAAAATCAGAGCCTCAGTTCACCTTAGGCCATTTGTTTTTATAGAACAAAATCAGATCTCAGTTCATCAGATGCCAATTTCTTCTATTGAAAAAATCAGACCTCAGTTCATCTGAGATATTTTTATACCCTTCACCACATATGTCTGTAACAGGCAAAAGGAAACGAGATAGACACATGGTTCCTTTTGAGAATATGCATAGAATCACTTTTTGAGTCGATTTACGCATGTCCGTCCGTCCGTTCCTCTGTCCGTCTGTCCGTCCATGTATTTTTGTGAACAAAGTACAGGTCGCATTTATGATCCGATTTGGATGAAATTTGGCATAGGTCACTTGTTTGGCCCAAGGACGAACCTATTGAAATTGGGAAAAATCGGTTCAGATTTAGATATAGCTCCCATATTTATTTTCGTCCGATTTAATGTAAATGGTGCACCATAGTACCTTAATATCTTTCGATTTGCACGAAATTTGGCACAGAGTACTGAAGTATGTCTAGAATGATGTGTGTTAAGTTTCCTGAAAATCGTTTCAGATTTAGATATAGCTCTGATATATATTTTCGTCCGATTTAAGGTAAATGGTGTACCAAAGTCCCTATATATCTTTCGGTTATCACGAAATTTGGCTCAGAGAAATGAATAAGGTCTAGAATGACGTGTGTTAAGTTTCCTGAAATCGGCTCAGATTTAGATATAGCTTCTATATCTGGCCAAATGAAAAATTTAGTGTCGGTTGCAGAATGGCATGTTTATGGATCCAATTGCATTTTACTGGTCCTTGCGAAGTGGTGAAGGGTATCATATAGTCGGCCCGTCCGACTTTACTGCTTTCCTTACTGGTTTCTATGGGTGTCTGAGGGATTTTGTTTTTTTATAGAAAAAATCACAGCCTCAGTTCATCTAAGGCCATTTTTCCTAAAAAAATCGCAGCCCCATTTCATTTGAGGCCATTTTTTTCTATAGAAAAAAATCATAGCCCCAGTTAATATGTGGTATTTTTTATATAGAAAAAAATCACAGCCTGGGATAATCTGGAAAAATCAGACCTCAGTTCATCTGAGGTATTTTTCTATAGAAAAAAATCTAGCGAATTTCTTTATTAAAAATTAGTTTTTAGTTTCTTCAGATTTGTTTTTTAATTTTTATGGAATTTTTCTGAAAATTTCGAATTTCTTACCTCCTTTGTCCCACCACGTGCTATTAATTTGTTTCTAATTTTATTTGACCTATTTTCTATAGCTTCCAACCATCCCCGTTACATAGATAATAAATTAATCCCCTCTAGAATATTGATTACTTAACAGATTTGTTAAAATGTAAAACCCTAAGGAAATATCAAATTCTTGCTTAATTATTAATTTCAATAGATTTTTTTCTTCTAGAAAACAAAATTATTAAAGAAAATAAAACGTATTTGGAGAAACGGTAGCTTTGTAAAATTTTTAAAAATATTTTTTTTTTCCAAGAAAAAAACTGTTCATCTATTCATCATCTGTCTATTTCAAAAGAGAGTCCAATTTGTTATGCTTAAGAAAATAACATTTTCGATACCAAAAAAAAGATGAATTCTTTTAAAACAAATTCTTTAATTTTGATAATATCTTCATCATCATCGACGAATGTAAACACCTTCCCCTCCCATAATACAAAGAGATTATAACAGCGGTAAGCCGTTTGTCTCGCTTTCTTTTCAAAATTCACCTACATTTATTCTTCTTCTTCTTCTTGGAGATTTGTTCTTACTTTCTTTGGGGGCTCAATGATGGGTTGAATCATAGCTTGTGGCTTTTTTTGATTATAACGTTTTTGTTTTCACCGCAGATTCTTGGGGTGTTGCGGATTTTATTAATAAAAAAACATATTTTGTGTTTTTTTTTTCTTTTTATTATTATGTGGCTTTGCCAAAAACAAAAAAATTCCCCATCTCCAACGCTGTTGCCTTTTGAAATTATTATCACGTCTCCTCAGTTTACAATACCATTCAAATACGTTATTAATAACAAAACAAAACTGTTTTGACCCAATTCTCTGTGATGTTCGATGTTTCATTTGTGTTGTTTTGGGGGGCCATTTAACCAAATTAACTATGACATATTCTTGTAAAGAATTTTTGTGTGGCAAAAAAAAAAGAGGGAGTGAAAAAAACTTCAAATCTCCCGCCTAATGACTTCAGGGAATTGCCAATATTATGAAAACAGAATATTGGGTATTTGATGAGAATTGTTGGGGGTTCGGATAATCTTTTCGAAAATCCCCTACAAGTTTATTTCTTAAGTCTTTTGTTTGCTGTTGTTTGTTTGTAATGGATAATAATGTTTTTGAGCTTAATTATAAGCTGTTTGTGTGTATGTGTTTCTGTTTATTAATCCGTTTTGCCTAAGTGAGATCTAACAATGGTTTCTAATTAAGTCAAGTGCCATGCGGGGATTGTGGATTTCTGATTACATTCTTGATCAAATGGGTCATCTTATCAAGTAGAATTAATTAGAAATGTTTTTTTTTCAAAACTCTGATTTTTTTTTTTTTAATTTAATAGAAACAAGTTCATATATGTGTAGAAATGTAGAACATAGGTCGTTGTGATTTTTGGCGTCTACGATTTTTTTTTTTTGTAAAAAATTTCCTCAATGGGGAACTTATGTTTTCTAAAGAAAAAAGTACCCTCAGTTAAGAAATGAGGTCGTCGTGATTTTTGAGGTCCTCAACTGGGTACTGAGGTCTCAAAACATGTTTGTAATAGTTCAGTTGGGAACTGAGGGCATTTTTTCTATAGAAAAAATCATTCTAGACCTATTTCATTACGCTGTGCCAGATTTCGTGAAAATCACAAGATATTAAGGGACTTTGGTACACCATTTACCTTAAATCGAACTTAAATATATATGGGAGCTAAATCTGAATCTGAACCGATTTTCAGGAAACTTAACACACATCATTCTAGGCCAAATTTCGTGCAAATCAAAAGATATATAGGGACTTTGGTACACCGAGCAGTATAGTAGGACGGGGCAGACTACCACGAAAATCAAACTTTCAGCGGTTCTATATTCTGAGCCTGGGCAATATTTCGAGTTATTTGCACCCTTTTTACCGATTATAGATCAACAGCTTCACTTTCTAACCTTGACATGTTTTCCATTTTTTTTTCTTGAAGTGAATTTATACACCGTAAATTAAAATAAAAATGTCACTTTAGGTTTTGGTTGATTTGATCCTCGGAATATTGAGCGATCATCATCTAAACAGCCGCCCTAAGTATTTGATCAGATCCCCTTCACCCTGTAAAATATGTAATGTTCTGCATATAATAATTGCCTGTAGAGCGACTAGAAAATCTGACAAAATTAAAGTTTTCGATTCATTGCACGCCCTGAATGAAATCTCAACTTCACCGAAAACTATAGGCGTCGTTCTTGACCATAATCGAAAGTTCATGTATAATTTCGAAGCTATCAGCGCGACATTTCCGTCCTCTATTGGAGTAATAGTAATACTATGCACATAATCACCTTTAGCTAATTACGTATAACTCCCACATCAGAGTACATGCACCCATAAGTTTGGTATAAATTTCAAGGTCAACAACTCCTCTTGGATAGCAGACGTCTTTCTAGACTTAATTCAGTACGCTATGCCAAAATTCGTGCAAATCGAAAGATTTTAATTGACTTTAGTGCACCATTTACCTGAAATCGAGATAAACTATATATGGGAGCTATATCTAAATCTGAACCGATTTTTACGAAACTTAGCACACATCATTCTACACTTAATTCACTACGCTATGCAAAAATTCGTGCAAATCGAACGATTTTCAGGGACTTTGGTGTACCATTTACCAAAAATCGGGCGAAACTATATATGTCAGCTATATCCAAATCTGAACCGATTTTCACGAAACTTAGCACATATCGTTCTAGACTTATTTCAGTACGATATGCAAAAATTCGTGCAAATCGAATGATCTGCTGGGACTAAAGTCCGTAAATCGGACAAAATTATATATGTGAGCTATATCTAAATCTAAATCTAATTATCTAACTATTATTCAATTTGTTTTCAAACACACATACAAACGAAAGCTCACAAATGGGCTAGGCCGTTCAGCATTTAAATCGGTGTTAATGAAAAAGGTAATCCACTAAAAAAGAAGAAGACAAAATCTGTTGTTACAACTAACTTAATGTAGAAACTCACACCTGCATATGTGAATATACCTGTGTATACAGTTTATGTATGTGTGTTAGTAGTAGTCTGTAATACTACAGTACTAGTAGTCAGTACCACTTTTTTATTTTTGTCTTTAATCTTTTTGGCATAAAATGTTGTTAATTAAATTACAAGTTACAAAAAAATGATTTCAGGGTTAACGTGTAATCAGAGAAGTCAGATTGGTTGCAGCATTCACATATTATGGTTCAGCAAAAACAACAAGAGCAACAAAAAAACTCAGCCTAAAACAAAACAAGAAAACCACAATGGTATGGCAACAAAGAATGGACCAGTTATGTCGAAGTTGTTTTTTTCAGCAAAAAGTCTTCTCGCCTTTTTTGTTTCAAATCAAATTTGTAATTATCGCCATAATGCTGTTAATTAAAGTAATATTGAACATGATTATTTGTGTTCATTTTTAAGTGAAATTTGTAATAAATTTCTCCGTAAAGAAAATTGTGGGAAGAATATCTGCACATGTCGTTACCCCTAACTGTGAGTCACTTGTCGATCGCTTTTAACAAAAAATATTTACATAAATTTCTACACTCACACACATTTGTTTGTGTGTGTGTGTGTCAGTGTGGTCACAACGAGGCCAACAACTGATAACCTTTCAACAGTTCTATTAC
The DNA here is from genome assembly GCF_032173495.1 of Musca vetustissima. Classification (NCBI taxonomy): domain Eukaryota; kingdom Metazoa; phylum Arthropoda; class Insecta; order Diptera; family Muscidae; genus Musca; species Musca vetustissima. Next base: position 106,583 of record NW_026887154.1, on the reverse strand, counting down.
TTGAGCTTTGTCGTTGAAAGTTTACATTCTTGTGGTGTTTCTTCCCCTTATTTATATCTTGTCTGTTTCGAGTTTTTTTGATGACACAGATTATTATCTTCTCTCCTCAAAAATCAACCTCAAAGATTAACACAGCCGGTGTGTTAATGACAAAAAACCCAAAGAAATCTAGCGCTAAATTACAAAATAAAAAAACAACCGTTCTCCATTGCCAATGTTCACATTTCTAACATAGGGGGGATTCTAAAAAAAACTTAAAAAAATTTTAGTCACGTACCGTTCACTTTACTCTATATGCCGATATTTAGCATAAAATTGAAGTTTAAACCTCGTCGTTTCCATTCATTGTTTGTCGCGCCAAAAATTTATTAGACAGATGGTAATCAGATGGCAACAAACGTTGTTTTTTTTTTTTGGTATTCGTTGTGAATAGTGGGAATTTCTTCTATTTGATTTGAATTTTACCATTTTAGATTAATAAATTAAAACAAAATAAAAAAATAGAACATTTTTGCAATTTTTTTTTCAAAAAATATGATTAGAAAAAAATATTCTTAGAGAAGATATTACTTATTTGGAAGATGATTTTGATTGTTCCCACGATCATAAATTTTACAAAGAATTAAAAATTAAGATAATTGACCTTATAAATCATGCATGAAGGGCAGGTAAATTAGTAAGATGGGGGTTAAAGGTAAAAAAATTACTATACACAAAAAAGAAAAAAAGATTTCACTATACTATATGAGAAGATCTTCTTCTGTGGAAAAAACCTTCATGTTTTTATGGTAAGATATTCTCTAAAAGAAGATTTTCCGGCCTTTTGTGATTATATATTCTTTTTTCTATTTGAAGACCCCGAACTAAAATAAGACCTCTTGGGTATATCTCCAGGCCTTTTGTGATTATATATTCTTATATTTTTTCTATTTGAAGACCCCAAGCTTCTTATAAGAATATCTTATATTATTCTTGAAAGACGATACTATTCTATGGAAGACGACCTCTTGGTTTTTATGATTAGATCTTCTGCTGCTCTATGAGATGATCTCAAAATTTCTATAAGAAGAATCCCCTTCTTTTCCCTAAAAAAAAAACTTTCCGATTTTCCAAAAGAACACATCCTCTTTTTCTATGATCTCTTTAGTATGAGAATACCTTCTGACCTTCTGTGAAAAGACCATATATTCTAATATGCAAATACCTTATTTTTCATCTATGATAAGGCTTCATAGATTTATTTTTAAAGAGGAACAAAAAAATACCTTCTAGACTTCTATGAGTAATACATTTTCAGGATTTCTATGAGAAGATATCTATGATAAGAGAGTCAGATCTCCTTTTAAGGGAAAACCTCTCGGACATACCTCCTGGACTTTTATGTTGAGGCATTCTGTTCTTCTATGAAGATCTCTCTCTCTCTCAAGAATATCTTCTGTTTATACCCTTCACCACACTGTGGTACAGGGTATTATGTCTTTGTGTATATGTTTGTAACAGGCAAAAGGAAACGAGATAGATCCATGGTTCCTTTTGAGAATATGCATAGAATCACTTTCTGAGTCGATTTACGCATGTCCGTCCGTCCGTCTGTCTGTCCATGTTAAATTGTAAACAAAGTACAGGTCGCATTTATTATTCGAATTGGATGAAATTTGGAACAGCTCATTCATTTGGCCCAAGGACGAGCCCTATTTAAATTGGGAAAAATCGGTTCAGATATATTTTTGTCCGATTTAAGGTAAATGGTGCACCAAAGTCCCTAAATAGCTTTCGATTTTAACGAAATTTGGCAGAGCGTACTGAATTAAGCATAGAATGATGTGTGCTAAGTTTCGTGAAAATCGGTTCAGATTTAGATATATCTCCCATATATATTTTCGTCCGATTTAAGGTAAATCGTCCACCAAAGTCCCTAAATATCTTTCGATTTGCACGAAATTCGGCATAGTGTACTACATTAGGTCTACAATTATGTGTGTACAATTTCTTGAAAATCGGTTCAGATTTAGATATAGCTCCCATATATATTTTCGACCGATTTTATGTAAATGGTGCACCAAAGTCCCTATATATCATTCGATTTGCACGAAATTCGGCATAGTGTACTACATTAGGTCTGCAATTATGTGTGTTAAGTTTCCTGAAAATCGGTTCAGATTTAGATATAGCTCCCATATATATATTTTCGTCCGATTTTAGGTAAATGCTGTACCAAAGTCCCTATATATCATTCGATTTGCACGAAATTTGGCATAGCGTACTGCATTAGGTCTACAATTATGTGTGTTAAGTTTCCTGAAAATCGGTTCAGATTTAGATATAGCTCCCATATATATATTTTCGTCCGATTTTAGGTAAATGCTGTACCAAAGTCCCTATATATCTTTCGATTACCACGAAATTTGGTATGGTGTACTGAATGTGTGAATGTGAATCCAGGATGATGTGTGTAAAGTTTCCTGAAAATCGATTCAGATTTAGATATGGCTCCCATATATATTTTCGTCCGATTTAATGAAAATGGTTTACCAAAGTCCCTATATATCTTTCGATTATCACGAAATTTGGCAATGCGTACTGAATTAGGTCTACAATGACGTGTGTTAAATTTTTTGAAAATGCTTCCAGATTTAGTTTCCTAAAAACCGGTTCAGATTTAGATATAGCTCCCATAGTTATAGTTTCGTCCGATTAAATGCAAATCCTTCGATTTGCAAGAATTTTGCATAGCGTAGTGAATTGAGTTTAGAATGGATTGTTTAAGTTTCGAGAAAATCGGTTCAGATTTAAATATAGTCTTCATATATATTTTCCTTCGATTTAAACAAATTAAATCTAGAATAACCTATATTGGATTAATGTGTGCATACGTTGATATATACGCTTTATATTATCGTGTGAGTTCGTGCAAATGTAGCACCAAATAATAGCCGTTTCTCCGATCGAAATATATTGTGAACAGCACACTATGCTGCAGCATACCAAGTGGTTGCTCACATACGTTCAGATGTACATACAGCTTCCATACACAATTGTGCACGATTTCATACAAATGGTACACCAAAGAACCCAAGTCCGTTCGATTAACATATGTTTCAGAATTGTACGTGTATAGGTTGTTAGTTCAAATATCTATGTAGTCCACACATTTAATTTCGTAATTTATTCAGGATATTGTACATATGAGCATCTCGTGTATTTACCCAAAGTAGTGAAGGGTATCATATAGTAGGCCCCGTCCGACTTTACTACTTTCCCTAATGGTTTTCTAGATAAAAAATGGGGCCTAAGTTTATCAGATATTTTTTCTGTAGACAAAAAATAGACCTTTGACCTCAGTTCATCTGAGGGATGTTGTTTTATTATAGGAAAAATCCGACATTAGTTCATCAGAGTGATGTTTTTCTATAGAAAAAGATCGCTTTATCATCTGTTCTTCTATGAATTTTTTTCAGTTTTCGATAAGAAAATATTTTATTTCCTTTTTTTTCTTCTATGATATGACTTCATAGTTTTCCCTGAGAAGGGTTATTGATCTTCAAAAAGAAGATTTCCTGATAACCCAACTACGCTATCTTGTATGAGAAAACCTTCTGGACTCCTCTGTAAGATGTCCTGGTCATTTATGTGAAGAATTTGAGGATTTCTTTGAAAAAGTCTCCTGATCTACTATAAGAAGGCCTTCTGTCCTATCCCCAGGGACTGGGGATAATAAATAATAAGTGATAATTAAAAAAAATGTTTTCATTGGCTATAGAAAATTCCCTGTAGGAAAAAATCAGATCTCAGGTTATATGATCATTTTCCTTACTATAGAATAGATGTGTCAAAGTTTTGAGAATTTTTTTCTATAGAAAAAATCTGACCCTAATTTATCAGGGACAACAATTCATCTGCGATAATTATTTCTAAAAGAAAAAATCGGACCTCAATTCATCTGAGTTCAGATCTCAGGTTATATGATCATTTTCCTTACTATAGAATAGATGTGTCCAAGTTCTGAGAATTTTTTTCTATAGAAAAAATCTGACCTCAATTTACCACGGACCACATTTCATCTGCGGTATTTATTTCTAAAAGAAAAAATCGGACCTCAATTCATCTGAGTTCACTTTTCTATAGAAAATATCTGAGTTTTTCTATAGAAAAAGCATCAGACCTTAGCTCATCTGAGGGCATGTTTTCTCTCAAAAAAAATTAACATCAGTTCATCTTTGGCCATTTTTGTCTATAGGAAAAATTATACCAAAGTTCATCTGTGGACATTTTTATCCATAGAAAAAATCAGACCTCAGCTCATGTGAGAGATTTTTTTTCTACAGAAAATAATCAAACTTCATCCGAGGAATTTTATTTTTATTGTCCATAGTTTGAATAGATTTTCATCTGTCTGGAAATTTTTTCTATGAACAAAGTCTGTTATCAGCTAGAAGAGTTGCTAATTTTTTATAAGAATAATTATTTAATTCTGAGGATTTTTTATAGAACAAAGACAGTCCTTTGTAAGTGTTCTTATTTTTTCATTAGAAAATAATCATGGTCTGAGGACTTTTTTTAATTAAAAGCCTTTGATTTTTTTAGAATTTTTTTTTTTTTTTAATTTTTTTAAATTTGTTATAGTTTGTATATACATATTTTTTACGGATATTAATTTTTGTTAATGAAAATGATTATACAAATGTTGGCATGCAAAATCGGTTCATTTAATTGAACGAAATCAAAAGACTTAAGACACATACTCAAATTTGGTCCACTACGATTTCTCTTTTATAGAATTTCAGTTAATTTAGTATTTGCTCCTCTAAATTAAATACAATTTAATATTTAAAATTCATTTGCAAATATTAAAATAGATTTGAATGATATAAAGGGATGACCCAAATTAACAATAACCCAATTGTGGTCAATAGCTAAACTGAATGATATTCAATGCTGTTAAAAAAATTATTTTATTCTTGGAAAAAAATTAGAATTTCCAGAAAATTAATTCTAGATACCCCAACCACAATCATTAGTTTCTTATTCTTAGCAATCATATTTCAAATATTTGAAATTGAATCATTTTTGGTTTCTTTTGCAAAATAATACAAAACAGTCTTTGTGCTAATGTTGTTAATGCACAACGCGGTTACCAAAAAACCAATTCAAATTAAATTGTTTGGCCAATTAGATGACTCATAATTCTGGAAATAAATTCAACTTCAAATCTCTCCATTTTTTGGGGTGCTTAATTCCCACAATAGTTGTTTGTTATGTTTTTTGCTTTGTTTTTGGGTATGTAATTAATGCAAACTTGTTAAACTGTTTATAGAAATCATATTATTATTTAGTTTTTTTTTTAATTTTTAAATTTTATTTTCTTCCTGGTTTGGTTTCAGGTAAAAAATATTATCCCACACAAACAAAAAGATTAAAAGTTTAATATATTTGGTTAATATGCTACTGATTTTTTTTGCATAATAATATAATTATTATTAGTTAAAAGCACTGAAATAGTTTTGACAACAGAAAAAAAAACAAAAGACTTAAGACACAAACTTCACAAATCATAAAACATGTTTACTTATGTTAAAATGCATTTTTTTTTGAGGACTATAGAAAAAAGGAAAGGAAACTAAAAAAATAAGAAGAACGGTTAAGAACTGAGGTCATCGGAAATATTTTTCTATAGAAAAAAAATCTCTCAGTTGGTAAATAAGGTCTCGGCGATTTTTTATAGAAAGAAAGGTCCTCAGAAAAAAAATGTGGCCCCAGTTGGGAACTAATGTCTCGTTTATTTTTTTCTATTGGAAAAAAATGTCCTCAGTTGCCAACTGAGGTTTCGTAGAGATTTTTTTCTTTCGGCAAAGATTGCTCTCAGTTGGAAACTAAGGTCTTAACGTTTTTTAGTTGGAAACTGAGGTCTTCCATTGGAATTGTGTTTTTTATCTTTTTCTATCGAAAAAATGCCCTAAGAACAAAATGTGGGAACTGAGGTCGTCGAGATTTTTTCTGCAGAAAAAATGTGACCTCAGTTGGGAACTGAGGTCTCAGCGAATTTTTTTCTATAGAACAAAATTGCCCTCAAATGGGAACTGAGGTCTCAGCGAATTTTTTTCTATAGAAAAAAATTGCCCTCAATTGGGAACTGAGGTCTCAGCGAATTTTTTTCTATACAAAAAAATTGCCCTCAGTTGGGAACTGAGTTCTCAGCGAATTTTTTTCTATAGAACAAAATTGCCCTCAATTGGGAACTGAGGTCTCAGCGAATTTGGTACAATTTGTCCACAGTTGGAACTAAGGTCTCAGCGAATTTTTTTCTATAGAAAAACTTGCCCTCAGTTGGGATTTTTTTCTATAGAACTGGGGTCTCAGTGATTTTTCCTATAGAAAAAAAATTGCCCTCAGCTGGGAACTGAGGTCTCAAGCGATTTTTCCTATAGAAAAAAATGCCCTCAGTTGGAAACTGAGGTCGTCGCGATTTTTATCTAAGAGGAAAAAAATTCCCTCAGTGGGGAACTGATTGAACAAAATTACAATGAGGTCTCAGTGATTTTTTTTTATAGAAAAAATGCCATGAGGTCTCAGCGATTTTTGTTTATAAAAATAAATTACCCTGGGGTGTCTGCGAATTATTTTCTATAGAAAAAAATTACCATGAAGTGTCAGGAATTTTTTCAATAGGAAAAAAATGCCATAAGGTCTCAACGAATTTTTTTCTATAAAAATTAATTACCCTGAGTTCTCAGCGAATGGTTTTTATAGAAAAATGCCATGGGGTCTCAGCAATTTTTTTCTAAAGAATTAATTGCCCTGAGGGCTTTTGCGAATTGTTTTCTATAGAAAAAATAGAATTTCAACTTAGGGCGATTTTTTTTCTATAACACAAATTTCTCTGATGTATTTTTCTATAGAAAAAATAGAATTTCAACATAGGCCGATTTTTTCTATAACAAAAATTTCCCTGATGTATTTTTCTATAGAAAAAATATATGAATATTAAATTTAACATTTTTTTAAGTTTTCATAAAAATTATTTTTAAATAATTTTTTATTAATGTTTACAATTTTTTTTATTTTCATTTCAGGTACGTTATTGATAACTGAAGGATGTAAGTCAGCATTTATTTATTTGGACATTTTTCCCTCTTAAAGTTTATGTTCTCGTTAGCGGCTATTAAAATCAATACTAAATTACAGAAAATGAATATAAAAATGTAATTTTGAACGGTGTTTATATTTTATGTGCCATTAAAATATTGTCACTGGGATATTTTTATTTTTGGAGGGTATTTTTTATGTATATACAAATTTTAATTCTACAACCTGCCAATTAAATATTCAAATCGACCCAGTTGTTAAAAAAATGCATAAACAATATTAATGTACTTTTATTAATTTTTATATTTTAAAACAATGTTTAATGTTCTTCTGACAATGTTTGTGTCTTAAGTCTTTTGTTATGGGGTTGGTGTTAATGACTGTTCCAAAACCACAACACTGTAAAATGAAATACAAAAAAATACCCTCTGACAACAAACGGATGTCATAAAATAATAAACCACATTTTGCAGTACAACAATGTCAACAACAACGATAATAACAAGAACAACACACAAATGAAACAAATTAAATGTACTCCCCCACAGATCAGCTCAGAACCGACACAGCATCATTAGTTGTGTTTCAAAATAAAATTTGTTTCTGACATTTTTACTGGGGTTTGTTCTTTAATGGGAAAGCCCCCCTTATTTACCAGAAATTCTTGATTATCTTTTGTGAGTAATCATTTGACTAAATTAAGCATCATATTTTATTATATTTCCATATTTAATTTACAAGAAAATCAACAACAACAAATTATGACAATTATGAGGTTGATGATGACGATGACTCGGTTTGCTGATGATTAATAAGCATTTGAAAGAGATTTTGTAATATATTTATTTATTTAATTGTTTTAAACATTCATAGCAATTGAAAAATTACACACAAACATAATTATTAAACAACCCACTACAAATAAAAATAACAAAAGCAACAACAACACCACCAACAAAAAAAATCCATCACACAAAGATAAGTTCGTAAACTCATGAAAACTCAAAATCCAAAATTCATTGAATTTTAAATTTTTTTTTTTTTTTTGAGGAAAAGAAGAAGCTGAAACGAAACGAATAATGCAAACCAAAATCTAAAGTGCCAACGGTGTGGATGAACTTCAATTCCGCTCGTTTGTTGGCCATCTGTCTGCGGCTGTTAAAGATTGTGATGTGTGTGTGCGTGTTTTTGGTGTTGATGTATCTACCAGCTTTTGTTTTAACCGAGCTAAGCCACTCATATTTCATGGATTTGCTGTTGTTTTGTATCTTTGGTGGTTTGAAGAAGAGGCAACAAATGCGTGAGTGGTTCAGCTTGATTGTCATTAACAAGACCAATATTTGGTAACAACAACAACAAACAAGAAAAAAGGAAATAAACAAATGGGAAACAACAAGTGGAAATAAAGAGCAATTACCGATGATACCCTACAAAATGATAAAGGCGAGAATTCAGTCCCCTACTGACAGCAATTGTTTACTATGGAAAAATTTGCCCAGAACTCAATTCCCAACTAAGAGCATTTTTCTATAGAAAAAATTCCGACGACCTCAGTCGTTTTTTTATATTAAAAAAATGCTAAAATTTTAATCCAAATTGATGGCATTTATTCTATAGAAAAAAATCCAACCTCATTTCACTGACGGCATTTTTCTATGGAAAACCAGCAAGGAAAGTGGTAAAGTCGGACGGGGCCGACTATATGATACCCTTCACCACTTTGGGTAAATTCAACAGATGAATCTTAACAGACGTCGCATTTTTGATTTTCACGAAACTTAACACACATCATTCTAGACTTTATTCAGTACGCTGTACCATATTTCGTGGAAATCGAAAGGTATACAGAGACTTTGGTACACCATTTACCTTAAATCGGACGAAAATTTATATGGGAGCTATATATAAATCTGAACCGATTTTTATGAAACTTAGCACACATCATTCTAGGCTTAATTAAGTACGCTGTGCCAAATTTCGTGCAAGTCAAAAGATATATAGGGACTTTGGTGCACCATTTACCTTAAATCGGACGAAAATATATATTGGAGCTATATATAAATCTGAACCGATTTTTATGAAACTTAGCACACATCATTCTAGGCTTAATTAAGTATGCTGTGCCAAATTTCGTGCAAGTCAAAAGATATATAGGGACTTTAGTGCACCATTTACATTAAATCGGACGAAAATATATATGGGAGCTATATATAAATCTGAACCGATTTTTATGAAACTTAGCACACATCATTCTAGGCTTAATTAAGTTCGCTGTGCCAAATTTCGTGCAAATCGAAAGATATATAGGGACTTTGGTGCACCATTTACCTTAAATCGGACGAAAATATATATTGGAGCTATATATAAATCTGAACCGATTTTTATGAAACTTAGCACACATCATTCTAGGCTTAATTAAGTACGCTGTGCCAAATTTCGTGCAAGTCAAAAGATATATAGGGACTTTGGTGCACCATTTACCTTAAATCGGACGAAAATATATATGGGAGCTATATCTAAATCTGAACCGATTTTTCCCAATTTCAATAGGGTTCGTCCTTGGGCCAAATAAGTGACGTATGCCAAATTTAATCCAATTCGGATAATAAATGCGACCTGTACTTTGTTTGCAATTTAACACCTACAGGGTACAGACGGACGGACATGCATAAATCGACTCAGAAAGCGATTCTATGCATATTCTCAATAGGAACTATGGGTCTATCTCGATTATTTTTGCCTGTTACAAACATATGCACAAAGTCATAATACCCTGTACCACAGTGTGGTGAAGGGTATAAAAATCCGTGTGCCCTCAGTTGGGAACTGAAGTCTCAGCATTTTCTTTTTAAAGAAAAATATTTCACTGAGGTCTCAGCGATGTTTTTTCTATAGAAAAAAATTCCCTAAAGTGCGATGTTTTTCTATAGAAAAAAGAGTCCATGATGCCTCAGCAATTTTTTTTTCGTTAGAAAAAAATACCCTGAGGTCTCAGCGAATTTTTTTCTATAAAAAAATACCCTGAGGTATTAGGGAATTAGATTCAATAGCAAAAAATTACCATGAGGTCTCAGGGATTTTTTTCTATAAAAAAATTGACACCAGGTCTTAGCGAATTTTTTCTATTACAACAAATTCCCCGATTCTCTAAAATATAAATATGAAATAAATTGCCCTGAGGTCTCTGCGAATTGTTTTCTATAAAAAAAGAATCTCAACTGAAGGCGATTTTTTTCTATAGAAAAAAATTCCCTGAGGTTAACAATTTTCCTTCTATAGAAAAATTGCCCTGATGTATCTGCGATTTTTTTCTGTAAAATACCAACCTCAGTACACTGAGGGCATATGTTTGTAATCGAGATAGACCCATGGTTCCTTTTGAGAATATCCATAGAATCACTTTCTAAGTCGATTTATGCATGTCCGTCCGTCCGTCTGTCTGTCTGTGCATGTTAAATTGTAAACAAAGTACAGGTCGCATTTACGATCCGAATTGGATGAAATTTGGCATAGGTCACTTATTCGGCCCAAGGACGAACCCTATTGAAATTGGGAAAAATCGGTTCAGATTTAGATATAGCTCCCATATATATATTTAACCGATTTAATGTAAACGGTCCCTATATATCTTTCGATTTGGTTCGAAATTTGGTTCAGCCTAATCATTTAGGTCTAGAAGTATGTCTGCCAAGTTTCGTGAAAATCGGTCCAGATTTAGATATAGCTCCCATATATAGTTTCGTCCGATTTCATGTAAATGGTGCACCAAAGTCCCTATATATCCTTCGATTTGCACAAAATTTGGCATAACGTACTGAATTAAGCCTAGAATGATGTCTGCCAAGTTTCGTGAAAATCGGTCCTGATTTAGATATAGCTCCCATATATAGTTTCGTCCGATTTCATATAAATGGTGCACCAAAGTCCCTATATATCCTTCGATTTGCACGAAATTTGGTATAACGTACTGAAATGAGCCTAGAGAGATGTCTGCCAAGTTTCGATCCCTGAGGTTAACGATTTACTTTCTATAGAAAAATTGCCCTCTTGTATATGCGAATTTTTTCTGTAAAATACCAACCCCAGTTCAATGAGGGCATTCTTTTCTATATTTTTTATATATATCCTTCGATTTGCACGAAATTTGGTATAACGTACTGAAATGAGCCCAGAGAGATGTCTGCCAAGTTTCGATTATTTCTATAGAAAAAAAATCCCTGAGGTTAACGATTTTCTTTCTGTAGAAAAATTGCCCTGATGTATATGCGAATTTTTTCCGCAAAATACCAACCCCAGTTCACTGAGGGCATTTTTTTATATATATTTTTTTTAATAGAAAAAGTTGGCCTTACTTGAAATTCTATTTTCCCCAAAGGAAAATTTTTCCTGAAGTCTCAGCGATTTTTTTTCTGTAGAAAAAAATCCCGAGGTCTCAGTAATGTTTTTCTATAGAAAACAATTTCCCTGAAGCGAATTTGTTTCTATAGAAAAAAATGTCCCTGATGTCTCAGCGAATTTTTTCTATAGATAAAAAAATCGCAGAAATAATTTTTTTATAGAGAAAAATCGCTGAGAATTTGTTTCTATAGAAAAAAATTGCTAAGATTTTTTTCTGTAGAAAAAAATTGCGGAGATTTTTTTCTGTAGAAAAAAATTGCGGAGATTTTTTTCTGTAGAAAAAAATTGCGGAGATTTTTTTCTGTATAAAAAAATTGCGGAGATTTTTTTCTGTATAAAAAAATTGCGGAGATTTTTTTCTGTAAAAAAAAATTGCTGAGATTTTTTTCTGTAGAAAAAAAAACGCGTAGAATTTTTTTCTGAATAAAAAACAATTACTGAGAATTTTTTCTATTGAAAAAAATTGCTGAGATTTTTTTCTATAGAAAAAACCGCTGAAAATTTTTTTTCTGTAGAAAAAAACTTCTGAGATTTTTTTTCCATAGTAAAAAATCACATCGAATTTTTTCCTGTAGAAAAAAGAGAAATTTTCAATGGAAAAAAATTCTCTGAGACAAAAAATTGTTGAGAATTTTTTTTCTATAGTAAAAATTCGCTTAGACCTCAGTTTCCCACTGAGAGCACTCACAAAATCGCTGAGACCTCAATTCTTTACGATCTCAGGTGCCATTTGATACCACCTCATCATTGGGACAAAATCGCTGAGGCGTCAGTTCCCAAAAGAGGGCACTTTTGCCTATCTTTTCCCATTTTACCCATGAAAAAAACGCAGTTTTTTTCTAGAAAATATTGACTATTTACATTAAAATCCCCCGTAGGGTACCACCACGAAATCGCTTACTCACAAATCACACTTTTTTTTAAATTCCGTCAAATTAAAAAGAGGAACAAAAACTGCAATGAAAAATTGTTGTATGATGAAAAAAATGGAATTCCTCTTCACCATTGACAACAACATTTCAAATTGCATTTTTTACTTTCTTTTGCCTTTGGTGCGGAAGTTTTTGTCATTATGTCTGCTGCCGAGGTGCCATTAAAATAAATCGCCTGTATGTGTATGTTTGAATGTATGTCAATTACACACTGATTTTTTTTTTTTTTTTTTTTTGGTTTTGGCCATCATTATATGCGCCTAGACTCCTTGTTTGAACTAATTAATTAAATAATATTAAACAAAAAATCAGCAACAACAAACACATTGACACACACACATGGAGATATCCATTTCACTTGCTATGACGGCACATGGTGGCATGACAATGCATTTGAAAGCTTACCAACAAAAACAACAACAATGAAAACAGCAACCACATTATTGATGGTGGTTGTCACCATTACCACAATAAGCTTTGTTGTTGTTGTTGTTACAGCTGTCTCTTGCTGATGGCTAAATATTGTGACGTTGATGTGGTTGTTGCCGCATTGCTATCACAGAAAAAAATTGTTTTTCTTCAGACGAGCATGGTTTTCGTTACACAAAAAAAGACATACTCATTTGTGTGTGCAGCGTCGGACAGAATAGCCAAACACAAAAAGATGGACTTAAAAATAGTCACAAAGTGCACTACATATGAGATCCACTACAGAGGTCTACAGTTTTAGAGGCCACAAACAGTAGCCGATTTCTTTCTGCCTCTCATTGGATTCATTATGTCAATAGGAGAGAGAGAGGCTTTTTATTGTGCTTTTTTAAATAGATTCGAATTATACAAAAGACTTAAGAAAGAAACTTGAGAGAGAGTTAATTCTCTGGATGGAAATTCTTATTGTGCTTTTTTAATATCTTTATGTATAAAAAATCCTCCATTGCAGAGGACAGATTTTTTATACAAAAACCTGTAAAATATCTCTCTTTCTAAAATAAGAGATGGGAAACAATTCTTAGAGGATAATGTGAGGAGTTTTTTGACCATTAAGACTAATTTTTTTAAAGACAAAAAGTTCACACAATAGGATGGACTTAATGTTAGTCACAATGTGCTCTGCATATGATACAATGCCAGAGGTCTACGGTTTTTTGAGGCCACAACAAGTACATTTAAGTGTAATCTATAATAATACAAAAGACTTAAGAAACATACTTGACAATGAGAACAAGGAAATGAGATAAAATCTATTATTTAGAACATATATGTAGAGGAAAAATCTTTAGATATCTCTTTGTATAAAAAAATCCTCCTTAACAGAAATATGAAAAATACTTTCAAAGTTCCAAAGTATTGGAATGAAATTTACTCTCTATTTCTCTGAGAACAATTATTATAACCCACACAACTATGTTTTCAGGTTATTAGAGCTTTGTGTGATACCAAGAGTTTGTAACGCCGCGAAATATTGGTCCTACCCACCTTTTAATATACTGATTATTATAGCTTTACTAGCTGAGCCGATCGAGATATGTATGTCCATCTTTCTGCCCATTATAATTTGTAACAAGTGAAAAAAGCTTTAAGTTCGGCCGGGCCGAACTTTGGATACACTCCACCATAGATGTACTGGCAGGTACTTGAAATCAAAATATAGGGAAAATAAACCTTTCTGTAAACCATGATACACATTTCAGAAATTTTTAATGGATAACTATTCGCTCAGCCTTATGGCTAATTTGACTTACCGAAATATGTTTCTTTGGGGTCTAGAACCGTTTCAGAAATTTAAATTTCATCCAAACTTTGCCCATCTTATTATTTCTTTCAAACTTAGGTCATATTCGAAGATGGGGAATATCGGTCCACTCCTTCTGGAACTTGCACACAGGGGCTAGGTCTAAATGTAGCTATAGTTCATTATCGAACCTTACGTTATAATTTTATATCTCGCTATCCTCCGCAGGAGAAATGATTACAACAAAGTCTTAGAACCAAACTCAAAACGCGGAACAAATCAGATAACTATTTTAATATAAAAAGGGGGTTATATGGGGACTATCCCAAAAAGGAGGCGAATATTAATAACGTTTCGTAGGGAGATTTTATAGCATATACGACTACAAAATACCAAATTGCAGCGAATTCGGTTGAAAAATGCGCTCAAGAACCCCAAAATACCGAAAATTGGGGGTACCCAATATGGAGGCTATCGGAAAAAATGGAATTATATTCATAATTCTTGTGGGGAGATTTCCAAAATACTTAAAATTAGGAAGGTACCGTTATATTGGTACTACCAGAAAAAGTAGACCTATATCAATAACTTTTGTGGAGACATTTAGTATCCAAAAATAACCCAATGTAGCAAATTTCAGGGAATTCGGTTGAAAAACGTGCTCAAGAACCCCAAAGTACCGAAAATTGAGGGGTACCCTTATATGGGGGGTACCAGAAAAAATTGATCTATATTTATAATTGTTAGTAGGGGATGAAATGGACTATAAGCATTTATTTTGGCCTCTGGTTGCTTCAGAGGTCACAATTATGACCTGAACATCAATAAAAAAAGATAAAGGGACCATGGAATAAGCATGACTATTTTGATAAAGATGGCCAATATTTAGCGGGTCAAATGGACCCAGACTTTGTGTGAAAAATTACAAAATTTGTATTTTATGGCGTATATATTTATTCCAGGGTTAGGATAAGAAAGGGGACCTATTGACCTTTAATCGGTCAAATATAGCGAACTAATGACCAGGCTCGGAATATAGATCCGTGAGTGATAGTTCCGTGATAGTTATATAGTTTATCATATGATCAGCCCCGTCCGACTATACTGCTCAGTTCACTGCTATTTTAATAGAAAACTAATAAAAACTAAAACAGAATGGGGACTAAAAGTACACAATTATAACCTGATCGGTTAAAAAACGTATCCAAAGTCCCCAAAATACGAATAATGACAGATATTTTCCCATTGTCAATACCAAACATCCTAGATGTAATAGCTCTGAATTCCAAACTTTTTGCGGTTCTATTTTGCGATTAGATATCAAACGTTTATCTTTCCTACCCTGGTATATTTTGCGAATCATGTTTTCTCAGAGATTCCCTTAGCATAAGATTCAATTTTTGTTAGCGACCCTATTATACATAAAGAGATTGCTTAATATTTCGATATGTAGCCCTTGTAAGTACTTTTGGTGATTGCATGAACATTTCATCCTTCTAACTCGATTCCTTGTATAACCTTTCTGTTCTTAATTTATTGAAACAGAATTATCACAATGTTCTAAAAAAGTGTTGCTCATAAGATTTTAGGTGGGGTCTTCAACGAAGTTCTCTCCGATATTTTAACGTTGTAATCGTAATTTCTTAATGTAGTTAGACCAAAAAACCCAAAAAAAACTAATTTCGAGGAACCGCTTTTTACTTTTTTCAACCTAATATTCATATAATAAAACCGGTTTTAATACTTTATATTCATACAAGGCTAATAAAAAAGCGAGCTAAATTTATTGAGCCGAACTATTATCGCTTTTTTTATATAAATATTCGGTTCAAAAATTTAGAAACCCAATTCATTCGATTTTAAAGAAGAAATTTAATCTCCAAAAATACATACAATAGCTAGAGAATGAAAATATGAAGCTACCTCTCCATGTGTAATAGGGTCGCTCGCAAAAAAAAATGATCACATCATATGTCCGAACTTTGATCTATGGTGAATTTTTTCCATATACTCACCAAGGCGTTTCATCCTCAATGGGAATTTTACACCCCCCGACATGACAACGATTTTGTCTCACATTAATATTGGCCCGAACCAGAACTATATTTCTTTTAATTTACATTTTTTAATAATCAGAAACATATATCCAGAAAAATCAAGCCTTCAAGACAAATAATATTTTTTATTCAAATTTTATAAAAAATTTAAAAAAAAATCCAAAATTACCTTTTTATAAAATACAAAAATATGTTTTGGGTTCCTTAAAAATTTTTATTAAAAACATTTACTTTTATTTGTTCATAAAAAAAATCCATTGAACATTTTTTTTTCAATTTAATTAAATAATGTTCCTTTGGGTGTTGTAATACACCCTATATCGCATAATAACATTATTATACTTTTTTATTTCTATTTTGTTGTTGTTTTTCCACCTCTTCTATATCGGTAGCGGTTTACCTTTAATGTCTTCAAACTATACGTGTCAATATTTGCCAATAATTATTTCATAGTTTTTTATGTTTACTTCGCAAACTTTTTTGGTTAGTTGTCGTTAGTTTTTTATGTTTAACAGCAGAAGCAACACTTCTTGTTTGGTAGGGGCGGCGGCATGCTTCCATAGCCCAACAAGCCAAAACAAAAAATAAAACAAGTACCCAAACAGCACCCGAATGAAGACACACTTCTTGGCGATGGCCTCCATAGCCTCGAGACACTACTGCATAGACGACACACTGGCACACGATAGTCAAACCCTGCTGTCGCTGCTGCTGTCGCTGCTGCTGCTTCCATGGCTAACCAAAACGAACGAAACAAAAAAAAAATTGAACCGAAACAAAATATGGATTATTATTGTTATGGCTTTTCATTCATTTGGCCATTCATTCACACATCTATTCCCCGGCAACAGCAGCAACAAGTAGTCCAGATTTGTTTATGCTTTACACCACACCATGGATGGATAAATAAAAAAATAATAATACCCCGGCAGACCAGACAACACAATTTTTGTGTAGAACGATTATTTTTTGGTTTTCCATATGGGTTTTTTGTCATTGGTGGCGATACACTACAACCACAGGCCAAGCAACTACTGTTGCCGCTAGCCCCAAACCTCCAGTGAGCCAGCCAACAAGCCAGCCTGTTGCCCCATGTATCCAAGACACAACACAAAAAAAAATCATATTATTGTTTTGAATTTTTGTTGCTACTTTTTTCCTCTATTTATTTTATTTTTTTCTTTTCTGTCTTTTACTTTGGCCTAAATCAATGATGTAATCTTGAGGCATGCAAAAAATCATTTTTGTTGTAGTTATTTGTGTGTGTGTGTCGTGTGATCTCTTTATGTTCATTGTGAATGATGCATTCCGACGGGCATCATCGTCATCATAATTGGAAAGCCATTCATTCAATTTTGCAATCGAACTGAACTGAAACACAAAATTATGGAAAATTCGAAAGGAAGGATAGAGGAATATGAAAATGCAATGGGTAACAGGTTTTTGTTTTGGGCTGAGATTTTTTTGGAAACCGATGTTAAGTTGGACTCAATGCACAAATTTGTCAAAGGACTAAAGAACCAGTACACCACAATTTAAAACAAAAATGGACGGGAAATTTTCAATATTTAACATGTTATTTCGAAAAGAATATTATAAAGGAATATTATAAGGAAAGTCGGACTGGACCGACTATATGATACCCTTCACCATTTTGGGTATATTGTACAGGTGTATCCTTACAATTTCATTTCAATGTTCCCTCGAAGGAACATACACATGTCTTTCTGAAATCTATGCTAAATTTAATTTCATTCGAGCAGATTTAGAGTCGTCTGCGTATCATGGGACAAATCTATGAAAAACGATTTGTAGCACAATTGATACACGATATTCGGTACGACGCAATGTCAAAAATTTAATTTCAATCAGACACCCGTTCGAAATACATATGAAAGCTATGGCTGCATCTGCACCAATTTCAACAAAACGAATTAACGTCATTCAAAACTCAATTTGAAACGTTCTTCAAAATTTCGTGTTAATTGGACAAAAATTAGGAGATTGGTACACCATTTACTTTAAATCGAACGAAATTATATATGGGAGCTATATCTAAATCTGAACCGATTTTCCCGAAACCTAGCACACATCGTTGCCAAATTTCGTGCAAATCGAAAGATATAAAGGGACTTTTGTGCACTATTTACATAAAATCGGACGAAAATATATATGGGAGCTATATCTGAATCTGAACCGATTTTCACGAAATTTAACACACATCATTTTAGACTCAATTCAGTACACTTTGCCAAATTTCGTGCAAATTGAAGGATATATAGGGACTTTGGTGCTCCATTTACATCAAATCGGACGAAATTATATATGGGAGCTATATCAAAATCTGAACCGATTTTCACGAAATTTAATACACATCATTCTAGAACAAATTCAGTGCGCTGTGCCAAATTTCGTGCAAATAGAAAGATAGATAGGGACTTTTGTACACCATTTACATTAAATCGGACGAAAATATACATGGGAGCTATATCAAAATCTGAACCGATTTTTCTCATTTTCAATAGGGTCCTTGGGCCAAATAAATGAGGTGTGCCAACCTTCATCCAATTCGAATTAAAAATGAGACCTATACATTTTTTACAATCTAACAGACCGGCGGGCGGACGGGCGGACGGACGGACGGACATGCCTAAAGTAACCATGTGTCTATCTCTTTTCCTTTTGCCTTTTACAAACATATGCACAAAGACATAATAACCTATACCACAGTGTGGCGAAGGGTATAAACATATTTAAAATCTCGATGTTAGTGCATCGACATTCAAAATCGTATTTGATTATTATTATTAAAAATATAATTATCAATATTATTCATTAATAGTTATTTTTCAAAGCAACAAATCGTTATTAGCCATACCATTAATTGTTTTCTAATTTTTTTGGCAAAATTGTGTAGTGATTAGGGCAATTTTTTTGGTTTTACCCTGACACCTTGCAAAATTCATGTTGGCCTCAAAAAAAAAAATGCAACAAATTAAGCGGATAATGGCAGCAGATGTTCGAAAAAAAAAACAACAACAAAAATCAATTTTTTGGACACGAAGATCCAAACCAACTAACCTCCTTACAAAGTTCATACATTAAAATAATCGTCAAGTTAATGGTCGGAGGTTTCGATTTCAAGATAGCAAAAGAAAAGTTCAAAAAATTCAGTATATTATTTATTTTTTTCAAAATATATACAAAATTTATGAGTGTGTTAAGATATGTTTGTATTTATTTGCTAATTTCTTTGATTTGTTTTTATTTTTGTAGGGAAACATAATTAATGTTTTCCATACTGCTTTGTTTATAGCATACAAATTTCAATTATATTTATATGACCCACTATGGTATTAATTGATTTTTTTCGCTTTTCTTAAAGTTAAAAAACGATTCGATTTTTTTTTTTGAAATCTGAACTAGCTATATTATTCGTTTTGCTTTGTTTAATAAATGCACTCATTTAATGATGACTTCATTAGTTGCAGTTCCTATGTATTTCTTTTTTTCAATTTGTTTGATGTTTGTTGAAAAATTTAATGATATCTTGCCAGCATAGCTATTGCTTGTTTATTTTTGTCGGTTTATTATAAAAATTAATACCAGCACCAATAATTGTATGTATGATCTGCTTTGTAGAATTGATTAATGATAATGGTATGCCAAATTGATATTTGGCGCTCGCTCGCTCCCTCTACCTATTTATTTAATTTTCGTTGCATGAAATCAGATTTATTTTTGGGGGAACAATAAGGGAGATTTAAGTTAAAAAAAATTCTCCCCAAATAATCATCTCGGAGCAACACAAATGTTGCCAGACCACTTAACGTTCTGAGCCATCAACACACTTCCAAAACGGTTGAGTCGATTATTTGGCACAGCTCATTTGTTTGGCCCAAAGACGAACCCTATTGAAATTGGGAAAAATCGGTTCAGATTTAAATATAGCTCCCATATATAGTTTCGTCCGATTTTAAAGTAAATGGTGTACCAAAGTCCCTCCCATATATATTTTCGTCCGATTTCATGTAAATGGTACACCAAAGTCCCTATATATCTTTCGATTTGCACGAAACATGGTACAGCGTATAGAATTAAGCATAGAATGATGTGTGCTAAGTAACGTTAAAATCGGTTCAGATTTAGATATAGCTTACATATATATTTTCGTCTAATTTTATGTTAAAGAAGCATCAATGTCCCTATATATCGTTCGATTTACACGAAATTTGGCACAGCGTACTAAATTGAGTCTAGAGCGAAGTGTGTTAAATTTCGAGAAAATCGGTTCAGATTTAACTATAGCTCCCATATATAATTTCGTCCGATTTTATGTAAATGGTGCACGGAAGTCCCTATATATCCTTCGATTTGCACGAAAATTAGCACAGCGTACTAAATTAACCCTAGAATGATGTCTGCCAAGTTTCGTGAAAATCGGTTCAGATTTAGATATAGCTCCCATATATAAGTTCGTCCGATTTTATGGAAATGGTGCACCAAAGTCCCTATATATCTTTCGATTTGCACGAAATTTGCAATAACGTACTGAATAGAGCGCAGAATGATGTCTGCCAAGTTTAGTGAAAATCGGTTCAGATTTAGATATAGCTCCCATATGTATTTTCGTCCGATTGTAAGGTAAATGGTGCACGAAAATCCCTATATATCCTTCGATTTACACGAAACTTGGTACAGCGTACAAAATTAAGTCTAGAACGACGTGTGTTAAATTTCTTGAAAATCGGTTTAGATTTAGATATAGCTTACATATATATTTTAGTCCGATTTTATGTAAATGGTGTAGCAAAGTCCCTATATATCCTTCGATTTGCACGAAATTTGGCACAGCATACTGAATTGATTTTAGAATGATGTGTGCTAGGTTTCGTGAAAACCGGTTCAGATTTAGCTATAGCTCCCATATATATTTTCGCCCGATTTTAAGTAAATAGTCCACCAAAGTCCCTATATATCTTTCGATTTGCACGAAATTTGGCATAACGTACTGAATTGAGTTTAGAATGATGTGTGCTAAGTTTCGTGAAAATCGTTTTAGATTTAGCTATAGCTCCCATATGTATTTTCGCCCGATTTTAAGTAAATTGTACACCAAAGTCCCTATATATCTTTCGATTTGCACGAAATTTGGCATAACGTACTGAATAGAGCCTAGAATAATGTCTGCCAAGTTTCGTCAAAATCGGTCCAAATTTAGATATAGCTCCCATATATAATTTCGTCCGATTTAAGGTAAATGGTGCACGGAAGTCCCTATATATCCTTCGATTTGCATGAAAATTGGCACAGCGTACTGAATTGAGTTTAAAATGATGTGTGCTAAGTTTCGTGAAAATCGGTTCAGATTTAGATATAGCTAAATTTATCATAGTTTGCAGAAGGCGTGAGTATTTTCCTTCGATTGGCATGCAATTGTACATAAGTGCAATATACCCAAAGTGGTCATATAGTCCACCCAGTCCGACTTTACTACATTCCTTACTGGTTTCTTTTGGAAATCGCCAATTGTTTATCTTTCAAAAAATATTTTTAAAAAATTATAAAAATGTTATCTTTTTGCACTTAAAAAAATATTAATTAATTTTACGCTTGTAGATCTTTAAAAAATATTTTTTAATTGTGGGAATTACACTTAAATATTTACTGGTGATTACGTATTCAGATATTATTTAGTAACCCGTTAACGCACTATTTAGCCCTTTTCGGTTTGAAATTTTCCATGAAGTTCCACTTAAGGTCAAGAAGAACATCTATCATTTTCGGTGATGGTCAGATAGTAATTTTGGAATGAAGTGGACAAAAAACTTAAATGTTTGTGTTTTTTTCGATCTATTATAAGCCAAACATCACAACCCACGGCAAAGCCCTAAAAGTAATTAGAAGGGCTGTACTGAATATTAGTTATATTCAAAATCAACACTTCTTGGTTTTCAAGAGGGTGCAAATCTCTTCTCCAGGCTAAAAAACATCCACAGAAAGTTAGAGTTTCGTGGTAGTATTTTTTTTAAATGCAAGATTTTTTCTTGAGTTCGAAAAATATTTTAAAAATATCTCGTGCCAAAAAAAATCCTTTGAAAAAAAACAATTAAAAATAAGACTATCCAGGATCGAAGTAAGAATAAAGTATATTATTAAAAAACGCCATGCTAGTTGATCATATAGTCCTTTGAAAATTGTCTTTAAAAAACTCCTTTTGTTGATCAAATAGTCCTTGAAACATAGTCTTTAAATAGATTAATTCTTGTCTAACAAATTGTCCCTGAAAATAGTCTTTGAAGCAGCCAGGCTTGATTGTCAACTAATCCCTGAACAAATATTCTTCTACAAGTTCACGCATATTGGTCATGTTGTCCTTGACTAATATTTTTAACTCCTTTTTGGTCAAATAGTCCTCGGAAAATGATCTGTAAAATAATCTTCAACTGTTGGTCAAATAATCATTGAAAAAATCTGCACTTATCGATTAAATTGGTCAAAAAATCCTTGGAATAATATTTTTTAAAAATCTTCGGAAGAAAAGAAGAAGGAAGAAGAACCTGAAGAGTCCGATGATGATATGGGCTTTGCTATCTTTGATTAAACCTGTGGACACAACAGTTTGTTTTGTTTTTATCACCATCAACAAATATTCATTGAAAAAAAAACATTTAAAAAAATCCCACCTTTCGGGAGTCTTGGTCCTCATAAGCATTCTCTATTTCAAATCCACCCGTTATAAATAAACAGTCATTCAAAAAATCAATCTTAGAAGCTTAGAATCTACTGCTGGTAATGATGATTATAACATTGATAATGCCCTTTGGCAACATGCGGTAATACGTATCATCACATCGATTTATTTATAAATTTAAAAATCCATTAATCATTTTTCAATTTTCAGTCGCGTTTCTTTTTTCAATTACGAAATTTTGCTTTAACAAAAAAAATGCATAATTAGAGAGAAAAAAAAAATAATAAACTTTTTTCGTAGCTCAAAGGTTATTGTGTTCCATTTATCACACTGACCTACTAACTTAGCTGAACTTGCCTCCATGGTTCTAAAGAAGTAGTAAAAATATGAAAAAGTGGTAAAAATGTGAAAAACAAAACGTTAATTAATGGTTTCAAGGTGAACCGTTAAGCTTTGGAAGGGATTACGTAGATGGTATGTTTTCTTTTAAACAATAATGAAGGGGTTAAGAATAAATGTGTTTTTTTTTTTTGCAAAAATCCAAAAATGTACAATCGTGGACTTAAATATAAAAAAGAAATGGTTTAAAAAATATGTTTTTATACCCTACACAACTATGTTGTCAGGGTATTAAAGCTTTGTGCAGCTCCAAAAGTTTGTAACGCCGCGAAATATTGGTGCTAGACCCACCTTTAAGTATACCGATCGTCATATCTCAACTAGCTGAGTCGATCTAGACATGTGTGTCCGTCCGTGTCCGTCTGTCCATTATAATTTGTAAACACGATACAGGCCACAGTTATGGACCAATCTTCACGAAATTTTGCATGTAGAATGGGTTCTGGCCAATGAAGACCCCTATTGTTTTTGGAAAAGATCGGTTAATATTAAGGGGATGAAATGGACCAAAAACTTTATTTTTGTCGGTTTTTCTGGTCGTTCCTGAGGCCGCAATTATGGCCCAAACACCACGAATTTTTGCATGGAGAGGGGGATCGGGCCAAAGAATAAGCATGCCTGTTTTGATAAAGATCGGTCAATATTTAGCGGGTCAAATGAACCCTGAATTTTGTGTGAAAAATGACAATATTTTTATTCTATGGCGTATATATTTTCCCCTGAAGGACCAAGACCCGAGAAGTTTATAGTGTGTTCAAGAGGAGTGGTTAACATTTAAATTGATACCAATTATATGGTCGTATCTACTCAGATGTGGGAGATACACTTAAATATTTACAGGTGCTTACGTATTCAGACATTATTTAATAACCCAATACCGCACTAGAGGGCGGAAATATAGCGCTGATCGCTTTGGAAATTTCCATGAGATTCCAGTTATGGTCAAGGACAACACCTGTAATTTTCGGTGATGATCAGATAATAATTTTGGGATGAAGTCGTCCGAAAACTTAAGTTTTTGTGTTATTTTTATTTTTTTTTTTTTTTGACTCAATCTATAGGCCACAATTGCAAGCCCAACATCAAAAAATAACCCACGGTAAATAGAATCCGGACAAGTACAGCCCTCGTCTACTGAATATTGCTAATATTTGTTGAAGAGGGTGCAAATAACGCAAAGTTACATTTTCATGGATGTTGTGTCACTGGTTTAATATATTTCCAGACGTTTAACAGGTTTGGATTTTATAGCGAATATTTTGTAAAAGCGCGAATTTAAAAAAAAATATTTAAAAATAATTAAAAAAAAACTCTACATGCCTGGATAATTTTAAATAATATGACTCCGCTAATTCCACATACGTATCTTTTAAGAATTATTTTTTTAATTTGATTTTTAAGAGGATTTTTATACCCTTCACCACACTTGAATGAAATTTTGGATGAAATTCAGCACAGCTCAAGGACGAAAACCTATTGAAACTGGGAAAAATCGGTTCAGATTTAAATATAGTTCCCAGATATATTTTCGTCCGATTTTATGTAAATGGTGCACCAAAGTATCTATATATCATTCGATTTGCACGAAATTTGGCACAGCGTACCGGTTTAGGTCTACAATGCTGTGTGTTAAGTTTCCTGAAAATCGGTTCAGAATTAGATATTGCTCCCATATATAATTTCGTCGATTTTAGGTAATTGGAGTGCCAAAGTCCCTACATAAATTTCGATTTCCACGAAATTCGGTATGGTGTACTAAATTGAGTCCAGGATGATGTGTGTAAAGTTTCCTGAAAATCGGTTCAGATTTAGATATAGCTCCCATATATATTTTCGACCGATTTACGGCAAATTGTGCACCAAAGCCCTATATATCTTTCAATTTGCACGAAATTTGGCACAGCGTAATGAATTAGGTCTAGAATGATGTGTGTAAAGTTTCCTGAAAATCGGTTAAGATTTAGATATCGCTCTCATATATATTTTCGCCCGATTTAAGGTAAATGGTGCAGCAAAGTCCATAAATGTCTTTCGATTTACACGAAATTTGGCACAGCATACTGAATTGAGTTTAGAATGATGTGTGCTAAGTTTCGTGAAAAACGGTTCAGATTTAGATATAGCTCCCATATATATTTTCGTCCTATTTTATGTAAATGGTGCTGCAAAGTCTCTATATATCATTCGATTTAAACGAAATTTGGTACATCGTAATAAAGTAGGTCTAAAATGATGTGTGTTAAGTTTCCTGAAAATCGCTTCAGATTTAGATATAGCTCCCATTTATATGTTCGTCCGATTTTATGTAAATGGTGCACCCAAGTCGCTATATATTATCAATTTGCATGAAATTTGGCATAGGTATTGAATTGAGTATAGAATGATAAGTGGCGAGTTTCGGGAAAATCGGATCAGATTTCGATATAGCTCCCGTATTGAATTAAAATTACATTTTTAACAATGCGGTACGCCGTCGTGCCGAATACTGTGCATCAATTTTGCTTTAAATCGTTTTCCATAAATTTGTCCCATGGTACGCAGACGACTCTAAACATACGTACAATATACCCAAAGTGGTGAAGGGTATCATATAGTCGGCCCAATCGGACTTTACTTCCTTCCTTACTGGTTTAAAATATATTTTTTAAGAATTGTACATTATTTCTGAAAAGGAACTCAGTAGGTCGATTCAGTAACTTATAACGATCCGACAATCGACAATTTTGTCTACACATAAAATCGTTTGCAGTAACGAAAATGTTATTCTGTAAAATTGTAGACGAATTGTCGATAAACTTTCAAAAAGCTATTATTTTTGAACATTTTTAAAACAAATTCAGAACAAAACAAGGCATGTTCAATATTGAAAAATATTTGTCTATAAGTCATGATTTAGATTAGGCGAGTTTACTTGCGGCAAGTCTTGGTTTGTAGGAGAGAGGGGCAAGGGGAATAGAAATGAAAAAAATTGCTTGTACCGACAATTTTCTGGCAATTCTTTTTGTGTATTTCGTATTTGTTGACATTTTATATATATTTAAATGTGAAAAAACAACAAATAGAAAAATATTTTGGAAACCGAATTGCATGAAGCAAGTTCAAAATAGAACGACAAGAATTGCCTCAAGTAAACTCGCCTAATCTAAATCAAGACTAAGTTAACTTCGAATATTTTGGTGTTGTTTATTAACAACATTTTTAACAATTGTTGTTAAAACTGTCATAGAATTCAAATATTGTTTATTTTGTCGTTATAGTATTTTATCGATTTGAGAATTGTTTAAATTTGATAGTGAATCGACCCACAGGAATCGAAAATGTCTTTAAAAACAATTTTTTGAAAGTGACAACAATCGAGAATATTTAAAAAAAATATTTTTTGGAAGTTTCAACATGCGTGAATTAAAAAATCTAAATTTCGAAATGGTGAAATTTAAAAAAAAAAAAATAATTTTCCAAATTTAAATTTTTTTTCTTTGAATTTTTATTTTTTTTTTTATTTTCAAAAGCTAATTTTTTGTTAAAATTATTTAAAAAAAAATATTAATTTCACTGCATTTGATTTTCTTTACCAATACATTTTAAATATTTCATAAAAATAAATCCAACCCCCCAAAAAAAGCGACAAAAACTGTTACTAAACAAAAGACTTAAGACACAAGCGTGCACATCACACAATTATTATTGCTACCATTGTTGTTGTTGTTATTCATTGCAATGATACCACACATTTATTTTCATTATCGATGATGCTGTATGGCTATGCTCTAATTTGTTGTTGTTATAATGTTTAGCAGTGTTGTTGTTGCTGTAAAACATGTTATCTCCACATATAACTAAGTATGACAACTATTACCTAATACATGTTCGCCAGTAATTGTTATCATTGATACACTGTCTGTCAGTCGCTCAGTCAGTCAATTGGAAACGTCGGGACAGGTGTTTGTGTGTGATGGGGATGTCTATCTCTGATGGTGTGTGTCTATGTATGTGTGGTTTTGTTGTTACTTGTATTAGCCCACTTTTTTTTGTCGATGTTTCTATTTACAGTAAATCAATATATCAATTACCACAGAAAAATTAAGCTTTAAAAGTGATTTCATCAGTCAGCCGACAAGAGACGGAGAGGGGTGGAGAGTGAGAGAGAGACACCAACATCACAAACTATGCAGGCAGGAAAGACAAACGAAAACCTGAAAAATTCAACGCAATTGTATTTTTGGAAAAACAATGGTCCGAAGAAAAAAATACAGCAAAAACGACACTGAGACACATTACAGAGGAGTTTATCTTAAATAGGAAATCATAAATGTTAACGAAAGGTGCCGTGAAAAAATAAAACAAAAAACAACAACAAAACAGTAGACTATAAATAAATTGTTAATATAGCTTCAAACAAAACCAACACAAAAAAATTAACTTAATTTATGGTTAATTATAAAATAAAATCCTAATTTTTTATGACAATGGGTGAACAACAAAAATAAAATAAATTGTGAAGAAAAAAATAATAAACATGCACTAATAATAAAACATGGGGTTTTTTGTTTGTGTTTTCTCCATACAATTTTAGTGTTGTGGGTTGTTAAAACAAGCAGCGTATGGATAGTTATGTCAAAGAAATTATTAAATGGCATATTAAAAATAAATTAATTTTATTATGGAATTTAGATGCACACAGAAAAAAACGCAATGATTAAAGGCATGCGGCATTTTTAACAGAAATATTTTTTAACGTTTTTTTGTTTTAGAAAAATTAGATATTTGAAAAGTGTTCATTTAAAAAAATCACAATTTTTGAAAAATATTCTTTTAATGATTTTCTGAAAAACTAAGGTTTCAGTTTTATCCAAAATATATTATTTTTATTTTTTTATTAAATAAATATTATTTTTTATTAAATTATTTTTATTATTAAAATCTTTAATTAAGTATATTTTAAGTACCATTTAATCATAATTCCTATTCAATTTATATTCAAATATATTTTAAAAACATTTTCTTCTTCTTCTTCTTCTTCTTTATTACAGACTAATCTTGGTAAGTTTTAAATTTTTTAATTTAATAAATAATTTCTTTATAAATACAATACGGGTATATTTTCTTTTGACAAATGTTCACATTATACAAAAAAAAACCAGTAAGGAAAATAGTAAAGTCGGACTGGGCCGACTATATGATACCCTTCCCTTGAAGGAACATTGACATGTAATTGAACGAACTAAAATATGTGCTCTGTATCTATATCTAAACCGACTAACATCAATCCCTACCCATGTCATTCTGCAACCTTTGCTAAAATTTGGAAATTGATTTAAAGCAAACTTGACACACGCCATTTGGTGTGCTTCACGGATTAAAATTTAATCTCAATCAGACAGCCATTGATTACTTGGTTTACAATTACCATGAATAGGTCGAAATTATATATGGAAGCTATGTCATATCTATTTCTGAATCGATTTCAAGGAAACTTACCAGAGATTATATTAACATCAGTATGTTGTGTCAATCGGACAAAACCGGACGTAAATATATATAGGAGGTGTATGTAAATCTTGAACGATTTTCACGAAACTTAACACACATCATTCTAGACTTAATTCAGTACCCTATACCACAATTCGTTCAAATCGAAAGATATATAAGGACTTTGGTGCACCAATTACCTTAAATCGGACGAAAATATATATGTGAGATATATCTAAATCTGAACCGATTTTCACGAAACTTGGCAGACATCACTCTAAGCTCAATTAAGTACGTTTTGCCAAATTTCTTGAAAATCGAAAGATATATAGGGACTTTGGTGCACCATTTACATAAAATAGGACGAAAATATATATGGGAGCTATATCTAAATCTGGACCGATTTTCAGGAAACTTGGCAGACATCATTCTAGGCTTAATTTATTACGCTGTGCCAAATTTCGTGCAAATCGAACGATATATAGGGACTTTGGTGCACCATTTACCTTAAATCGGACGAAAATATATATGGGAGCTATATCTAAATCTGAACCGATTTTTCTCAATTTCAATAGGGTTCGTCCCTGGGCCAAATAAGTGAACTGTGCCAAATTTCATCCAAATCGGATCATAAATGCGACCTGTACTTTGTTCACAAAAATACATGGACGGACAGACGGACGGACATGCCTAAAACGACTCAGAAAGTGATTCCTATGCATATTCTCAAAAGTAACTATGGGTCTATCTCGATTCCCTTTGCCTGTTACAAACATATGCACAAAGACATAATACCCTGTACCACAGTGTGGTGAAGGGTATAAAAACCCTAACAACTTAGAAATCTATATAAGAAAAGTGTCAAAAAAATCTGTAGTCCCTACGAACAATTTTTTTCTATTTCTATATTAAAAAAAAACATAAAATTTCACAAGCATTTTAGGAATCTTATTTTTTTTCAATGGCTCAACTTCCATGGATTTTTTAAGAAAACTTTTTTTTAAAATCAAAAAGATATATATTTACATACAAATGTTTAACAAGCGAGCAGTTTTTATAAAAATAAAATAAATTTTTCTATAACAAATGATTTAAGGCGTTTAAAGTTTGAGAAGCCCTTTAGCCGTCACTTGATTCTGACACAATAAATCGGATATATCTTCAAGAGTTCTTGAGATTTTCTCTTGAAATTTTGTGTGGACATTCTTGAATTAGTGTAGATTAGAATAAAATAAAAAAAATGTTTGACCCCGAGAATGGGGGGGGTCCCCTTAATAAATTTTGTTTTCAAAGCGTTGACTTTTTAAGTATTTTTTAAAGTCCAACAATTCTGAATTATAAAAAAAAATATTTTTTCAATGATTCAAAAGGCGTGGATTTAAAAAAATTTTTTTTTTTTTCAAAGAATTATTTTTTCTAAACATAAAAAAAGTATTTTTTTAACTGGTTCCTTTGGAGAATATGCATAGAATCACTTTCTGAGTCGATTTACGCATGTCCGTCTGTCCGTCCGTCCGTCCGTCTGTCCACGTATTTTTGTTAACAAAGTACAGATCGCATTTATGATCCGATTCGGATGAAATTTGGCACAGTTCACTTATTTGGCCCAAGGACGAACCCTATTGAAATTGGAGAAAATCGGTTCAGATTTAGATATAGCTCTCATATATAGTTTCGCCCAATTTAATGTAAATGGTGCACCAAAGTCGCTATATATCTTTCGATTTGCACGAAATTTGGCATAACGTACTGAATTAAGCCTAGAGTGACGTCTGCCAAGTTTCGAGAAAATCGGTCCATATTTAGATATAGCTCCCATATATAGTTTCGTCCGATTTCATGTAAATGGTGCCCAAAGTTCTTCTATATCTTTCGATTTGCAGGCAATTTGGCACAGATTACTGAATTAGGTCCAGAATGATGTGTGCCAAGTTTCGAGGAAATCGGTCCAGATTTAGATATAGCTCCCATATATAGTTTTTTTTCGATTTCATGTAAATGGTGCACCAAAGTCCCTATATATCTTTCGATTTGTACGAAATTTAGCATAACGTACTAAATTGAGCCTAGAATGAAGTCTGCCCAGTTTCATGAAAATCGGCCCAGATTTAGATATAGCTCCCATATATAGTTTCGTCCGATTTCATGTAAATGGTTCACTAAAGTCCCTATATATCTTTCCATTTGCACGAAATATGGCATGACGTATTGAATTGAGCGTAGAGCGATGTCTGCAAAGTTTCGTGAAAATCTGTTCAAATCTATATATATTTTTTCGTTCGATTTAATTTGACCTATTGATATTTGTTTGAAGTCAATTTTCATACTTCTGTCCCAAACGAATGACATGTTTATGGATAGATCTAGTCCGATTCACATTTAGATAAATCACATATTTTATTTCATGTTAGTAATGCTATTTAATATACCCATAGTGGTGAAGGGTATCATATAGTCGGCCCCGTCCGACTTTACTACTTTCCTTACTGGTTTTCTATTTGATTTTTTTTTCTATAAAAAAAAACTTAAAATTTCACAAGCATTTTTTTTAATTATTATTTACAAATTTAAAAAATATATATATTTGTATATGGGAGCTATATCTAAATCTCCTAAACTTCACACACATCGTTCTAGACTCAAATCAGTACACTATGCCAAATTTCGTTAAAATCGAAAGATATATAGGGACATTGGTGCACCATTTTAATTAAATCGGACGATAATATATATGGGAGCTATATCTAAATCCGAACCGATTTTTTCCAATTTCAATGGGTTTTCATCACTGAGCCTATTTTTTTAAAATTTTGTTATTTGGCATTAAAAATTATCCAAAATGCTCTTAAAATAGTTTAAAGAAATAAATTATTTAATATGTGGTGGTGTGGCAGGCGCTGAGATCAATCCCCCACCATATCAATGTTGTCACAATTTTTTTTCGCTTGAAAGAAATATCACATACCCAAAAAATGTTAAAGTTCCCCAAATTCCGGTTTTCAATATTTCGAATAATATCTGTTTGGAGTTTTTTCTCTTATTTAGTAATAAATAGTAAATCATTATTAGCAACACTTGAGAAATTTTTGTTTATATGTTTCTTAATGTTTTTTCTTCTTTTTTTATTAATTTAATCTTTTTGCCAACAAGTAGTTATTTTGATTCTAAAATTTGACAAAAATTTAGAAATGATGATACTGAAGGGACAATATTATGGTGCATATGACTCATCGGACAAAAGAAAAATAAAGTATACTAAAAAATTAAAATAAGGAACAAAATCCTTTAATTTTATTTAATGGAAATTAGTTAAAAAACCAAAAATTATTGCCTTCCCCTCCTAGAAATGAAATTCCTGGTAAAATGAAATAAAATTCTTAAAAACCTACACTAGTTGGTCCATTGAAATAAAATTCAGTAAAAAATTGGAGAGGTTTGACCAGATAGTCCTTTAAATAAAATTCCATTAAAAAAAATTCTTTAAAAACTTACACTTGTTGCTCTGTTGGTCCTTGAAATAAAATTCCCTAAAAAATGGAGAATTTGGGTCAGATATTCCTTTAAATAAAATTCCATTAAAATCTATGCTGATCTTTAAAATTAAAATTATTTCCATCCATTCTGGAAATTAAATTACTAATTTGACATTAAAATAAATATAAAATAAAATATTAAAATATATTTTGAAAGCAGTATTTTTGATTTTTTGGTAATAAAAATTTATTTTCTTTTAATCCCCTCATGTTGATCCTTGAAATGAAATTTCTATCAAAAAGGAAATACCATTTCATTAAAAATCCAACAATGTTGGCCTGTAGCTCCTTGAAATACAATATCTTTAAAAATCCAAACCTAATGGTCTGCTGGTCCTGGAAAGTAAATACTAATCAATGGCCTTGTTTTTCTCTTTAAAAAAATTAAATTAAAATTTGTTGATCCTTTGAAAAAATATTTAAAACAATATAAAAAAATCCAATCCTTTACAAAAATATTTAAAAATGTATTTTACATTTTAAAATTATTATTTATATTGTTATTACTTTGAAAAAATTGTTTTAAAAATCTGGGTGATATTTTTAAAGAAATATTGTTTAAAACTCCTGTTTTAATATATTGGAAAATCCTTGCTGGATGAAAAAAATATTTAAAAAACCTCAGTTAAAAAATATATTGATTTTTACATGATCATCAAAAAATATTAATTTTGTAAATCAAAATTAAAAAAAATTAAAACTTAAAAAAAAATTCTTTTGTAATTTCAATACTTTGAAATATATAATCATTTTTTGAAAAATATATAGTCATTTAAAAAAATTATATTTTATATTCACGATTTTGGATGAAAAATATGTATGTTTAAAAAATATTGCCAACATGAAAAAATATTTTTATCTAATTATTTGAAAAATTTTTTTTTAAACCACTCTAATTTAAAACAAAAATAAATTCTTTGAAAAACATATTTTTTTGGAAATTAAATTTTTAAAGATAATATGTCTTAAATGTAATATTTTAAAATATATATATTTAAAAATCTACCACTGATGAAAATTATTTTCTTATATCTATGGTTTTTCATCTTTAAAAATAAAGATTTTTTCAAAATTGTCTTATACAAAACATATACAAAAATTTTATTTTTTAACAATCCGATCCGATTTTATACCCTTCACCACACTGTGGTACAGGGTATTATGTCTTTGTGCATATGTTTGTAACAGGTAAAAATAATCGGGATAGACCCATGGTTCCTTTTGAGAATATGCACAGAATCACTTTCTGAGTCGATTTACGGATGTCCGTATGTCCATTTATGATCCGATTTGGATGAAATTTGGCAGAGGGCACTTATTTGGCCCAAGGACGAACCCTATTGAAATTGGGAAAAATTGGTTCACATTTAGATATAGCTCCCATATATAGTTTCGTCCGA
The DNA here is from genome assembly GCF_032173495.1 of Musca vetustissima. Lineage (NCBI taxonomy): Eukaryota > Metazoa > Arthropoda > Insecta > Diptera > Muscidae > Musca > Musca vetustissima. The sequence goes on along the minus strand of NW_026887154.1, from coordinate 72,886 downwards.
TTTTATGTAAATGGTGCACCAAAGTCCCTATATATCATTCGATTTGCACGAAATTTGGCACAGCGTAATGAATTAGGCCTAGAATTATGTGTGCTAAGTTTCATGAAAATCGGTTCCGATTTCGATATAGCTCCCTTATATATTTTGGTCCTATTAAATGTAAATGGTGTACAAAAGTCCCTATATACCATTCGATTTGCACGAAATTTGGCGTAGCGTTCTGTACTAAACGCTGAATGATGTGTGCTGAGTTTGGTGAAAATCGGTTCAGATTTAGATATAGCTCCCATATATATTTTCGTCCGATTTATGTAAATGGTGCACCAAAGTCCCTATATATCTTTCGATTTGCACGAAATTTGGCACAGCGTAATGAATTAGGCTTAGAATGATGTGTGCTGAGTTTCATGAAAATTGGTTCAGATTTAGATATAGCTCCCATATATATTTTCGTCCGAATTTTTTTTCGTAATGAATTAGGTCTAGAATGATGTGTGTTAAATTTCCTGAAATCGGTTCAGATTTAGATATAGCTTCTATATCTGACCAAATGAAAAAATTAGTATAGGTTGCAGAATGACATGTTTATGGATCCAATTTCATTTTGCTGCTCCTTTAAAAATGCGACGTCTGTTAGGATTCATCTGTTGAATATGGTGAAGGGTATCATATAGTCGGCGCCGTCCGACTTTATGATACTTTCCTTACTGGTTTGAATTGTCCTTGAACAACAGACCTGAGGGGCTGTACATTTTTCTATAGAAAAATATAGAAAATCGTTAAGGCAGAGGGCCGGTGATTTTTTTCTATAGAAAAACATTAGACCTGAGCGTCTGTGAATTTTCTCTTTAGAAGAACGTTAAACTAGAAAAAATGTAAGATTTAAGTTGTCATTTTGTCAACTTATTTCAAAAAAATCTTTAAAACATAAAAAAATCAGGATTTTTTCAGCAATTCTTTAGAAAATCATTTGTTTTAAAAACTCCATGACTTTGGGCATTTTCAAATCCACGCATGTACATCATTTCAAATAAATAATTACTTCCCAATCCATTGAACATATTTTTTATTAAGCTCATAGTTCTTGAAAATTAGTCAAATTTGTGATTTTAATTTAATTTCATTGTGCAAAATGAAATTCCTCAATAACAAATTCTACTCCGATCATCATCATCATTATGACAATCTTCCGAAATCTAAAACACGTCATTGCACTTCAAAATTAATATGACATTATAAAAAAAACACATCTCTGTGTATTTTGTCATTTCCTTAATGTCTGCCGTTTCAAGATTTTTTTTTTGGAAGCTGTAGAAAATGACAAACATTAGTTTCGATGCAGCTAATTCTAGAATTTGTTTTTGCCAAAAAACTAATCATGCATAAATTTTAAAAGACATATCAAGTGCCGGTATGGCAAAGTAGTCGAGCGGTGATGATGGCATCACAGCTCATCAATGTATTGATGATGATGACGATCGTCATCATCATTTCTTCTTCTTCTTTTTTTGTAGAATATCCACATTAAGTTTAATTAACTTGTTGGCCTTATCTTAGATTTGTGTATATTACCACAGAGTTGCTGTGTTTGTTGTCGTCGTCTTCTGACTGCCGATATTAAATTAATAGTTGTTTTTGGATTGCAAAAAAAAAAACTCTTTGCATTTAATATTAAAATAATATGTAAAGTGGCACTAGTCTACAGGGAAATTGATATGGTGATTTTCAAGAGACTTTTGGTTATTATTGATAATTATGAAGAGACAGAGGGATAAAGAAGAGAGGGATATTATTAGGAGAATTTTTGTAATAATCATCAGAATGATATTCTAATCTAATGCTGGGCAAGCATGGGAACTGGTGTCCGTGTTTACAATCAGAGGCGTCCTAAAAGTAATATGAACAGCATTATCTTCTCAGAGAGATTTTTGTTTTCTCTCTTCTCTGAAAACGTTAAAATTCTATGAGAGAATCGTTAATAGAAGAGGAAATTATTTAATGAGAATTTGAAGAGAAAATCTGTACATTTTGTATATCAATGAGCAATATCTGTGTATGAGTCCTCAGACAGAGAATTGAAAGAGCATTCTCTCTTCGCAACATATCAGCACGACTAAATTAATGCAATATCTCTGTATGTGTTCTCAGATAGATATTCGAAAGAAATTAGTGAACATTACCAATAGGAAAAATTGCGACATACCGACACCTCTAAATTAATGTTACAAAGCTGCATCAATATTTTTGTAGGCTAGTGTTATTTATTTTTTTTTTAAATTTTCAATCATGATTTCTTGTCGGGTTGTTGTATGTATTAATATTATTTAAATTTTTTTTTTCGATTTATAATTTGATAGGTTTCATCTATTATTTATGCACTGACGCGAACTGGTTAAGGTGTGTTTTGGTACTTTTTTTTTGCGAAATCGCATAACAACAAAATTTTTAATAAATTCTTCTACTTCTTCTATAGCTACTGCACGTACATAAATTTGACAATGAATTTGAAACAAAAAAAAAATGCAAAAAAATATATATTTTTTTTTTATTTGACTGATATTCATCATATCGAATAATACAAAAAAAAATATGAAACAATACTCGATTTGAAATTTATGATGATGATTTGTTGTGTAAATATTATTAAAAATTTATACCACAAAATCCGTAAGCAAGATATTACTGCACTTAAAGATCTTGCTATGAATAATACATTTTTGATTTGAAATTAAATTACTGCAAAATTAAATCCGCACTTGAGGAGTGGTAAGTTTTGACATTAATCTGTTATAACAACAACATGTCTGCTGATTATAAATCATGTTTTGTTTACTAAAGGGTAGAGGGGAGGGTTTAAGCTTATTAAGTATTGTAAATAAATGCAATGCATAACCTTTACTTAGGTGAGGGCATTAGTAATCAATATAATAAAGGGGTTTTATTTCTATATATAGAGCCTCGATTTAAAAAAAAATTACTGATAAAAATATTCTATATAGAAAAAGCGAACCGACCCCGAGGTGAATTTTTTTTAAAAAAGTAAACAAATAACCGATTTTTAGCGATTTTTCTCTGAAATCAAGAAAATGTGTGTTTCCGTTGTTCCCGGTATTCCTCGAAAAAAATTGAGAGCCTGGATTTTTTTCTATAGAAAAAAATTGCGAACCTGGTTTCTGTGACTTTATTTTATATAGAAAATCATAAAACCTGTGGGTCTGTGATTTTTTTTTTCAAAAAAAAAAAATTAGGCCTGAGAGTCTGTGATAGGTTAGATTAGGTTAGGGATGTACGGTTGTTGTAACAACCGTCCACTCGGAAACTATGTCCATTGTGATCATCCTTTATGTATAGGTGTACCTATAAAGAAAAGAAAAAAATAGTGGAAGAATAGAGAGGAAAAAAGTGAGAAGAAGAGGGAGGAAGAGAGATTATTTTAGCCGATCCAAAAGAGTCTGTGATTTTTTTTTTCTATAGAAAAAACATTAGGCCAGGGGATCTGCATTTTTTTATAAAAAAAAACAACAGACCTGAGGGCCTGTACATTTTTTGTGTAGAAAAAAATTGCGAACCTGGTTTCCGTTACTTCCTTTTATATAAAAAATCATTAAAGCCTAGGGTCGGTGATTTTTCTCTATAGAAAAACATTAGACCTGAGCGACTGTGAATTTTTTCTTTAGAAAAACGTTACACCAGGAAAAATATAAGACTTGTGAGACTGATTTTTTGCCATAGAAAAGTATGAGACCTGAAGGTCTGTGAATTTTTTTCTATATATGAAAAAATGAAGAATCGAGGTTTTGAAACTTTTTTCCACAGAAAAAATTTAAAAACCGAAGTTCTGTGATTTATTTTTACAAAAAAAAACGATGTTCTCTATAAAAAGAGAGAAATGGTGTTTAGCTATATTTTCTGTATAGAAAAAAAAACGATCTTAGAAATCTTTGTATACAGAAAAAAATCACGGTTTTAAAATTTGTTTCCTTTAAAAACCCGGAACTGAGGTCCGACGATTTTTTTTTTTTTTTTTTAGAAAATACAAGAAAACAGAACATCTACGATTTTTTCTTTCAAGGAACTTAGGTCCAACAATTTTTTTATAGGAAAAGAGAGCCCGGGTTCCCCAAAAAAAAAAAATAGAAATGGATTCCCAGATTTCTTTTATAGAAAAAATAGAGAACCTGTGTTCCTCGATTTTTCTACAGAAAAAATAGAGAACTTGGGAACCACGATTTTTTTTCTATAGAAAACCTGGGTTCCACGATTTTTTTCTATAGAAAAAAATTGAGAACCTGGGTTCCCCGATTTTTTTCTACAGAAAAAAATATAGAACCTGAAATCGCCGATTTTTTCCACAGAAAAAATAGAGAATCTAGGTTCCCCGATTATTTTTCTATAGAAAAAATTAGAGAACCTGGCTTCCCCGATTTTTTTTAGAGAACCTGGGTTCCCCGATTATTTTTCTATAGAAAAAATTAGAGAACCTGGCTTCCCCGATTTTTTTAGAGAACCTGGGTTCCCCGATTATTTTTCTATAGAAAAAAATTAGAGAACCTGGGTTCCCCGATTTTTTTCTATATGAAAAAATAGAGAAACTGGGTTCCACGATTTTTTCTATAGAAAAAAATTCGTGAGGCCTTTGAGTCGATTTTTTTTTCTATAGAAAAAAAGTTGTTCGGTGGACTCACGATTTTTTTGTATGAAAAAAAAGTCAGTCGGGGGCCTAACGATTTTTTTTCTATAGAAAAAAATAGACTACCTGAGTTCCCCGATTTTTTTTTCTATAGAAAAAAATGGAGAACCTGGATAGAGATTTTTTTCTATAGGAAAAAATAGAGAACCTGGATTCCACGATTTTTTCTATAGAGAACCGAGTTTCAAGATCTTTTTCTATAGAAAAAATGGGAACTGCCGTTCTGACGAATTGTTTTCTATAAAAACAAATAGAGAAAATCAGTTTGCAATTTTGTTTACATAAAAAAATCGAGGTTTTAAAAATTGTTTTTGAACTGAGGACCGACTATTTTTTTCCATAAAAAAAGTCCGAACTGAATACCGACGTTTTTTTTTATAGTAAAAATATGGGAAAAAGAGCTTACACAATTTTTTCTATAGAAACAAATGGAAACTGTTGTCCAACAATTATTATTCTATAGAAAAAAATAGAGAAAAAAAATGAATCAATGTTCTGTGATTTTCTTCTATAGAAAAAAAAATTGGAAACTGAAGACCGAGGATTTTTTTTCTCTAGAAAAAATTTAAACTTATTTTCCACGAAATTTTCTATAGAAAAAAAACGGAACTGGATTGTTTTTTTTTTTTTTTTTTTGAAAATAAAATCGGAAATGAAGTCCCACGAATTGTTTTCTATATAAAACATCTGACAAATTTTTTTATAAGAAAAATTTGGATTTCCTTCTTTAATAGACAAAAAATCAGATCTGATGGTTATTTTCCTATAGGCAACTATAAACCATAGTTCTGAATATTTTCTATGCAAAACACATTTCTAAAGCAGAACACATATCCTAGGAAATATATTTGTCTCTCTCTCTCTATTTCTCTCTTTATGTTAAGTCTAGTTTAGAAAAAAATACATCTTCTCATTACATTTAATTCTAATCTTCATTAGGAGTCTTTCAAGAAGAGCTTTTATATAATTCATGGGTGCTCTCTTCTTTTTACTTTCAATGTCTGTATTTTATTTTGATATGAGAGAGTTTCCCCTGTCTGCTATTTTTTTGTTTTTTAGGTGAGAAATGAGAGAAAATTCCTTCACTTTGTGTTATTAAATAAAAGACTTAAGACACAAGCACTGAGTAGTATTGTAATGACACAAAATGGAGAATGTAATTCAATTTGTGTTATTAAATAAAAGACTTATGAAAATTCGTATTGTAATGAAAATTAATACACAAACATAGAAATGTATTTCAATGGGGTAGATTTTTTTTAACATTATGAAAATCCAAATGAAAATAATTTCATAATTTTACTAAATTCCAAAATTCATTCCAAAATATATACAATAACCAAATACAAATGACTCACTGACACAGTAACATGTTTCAAGGACAATAGTATGAAAGATTTCATCATGTTGGCCATAAATGGTGTCATCTTAGGTTCCTGCTTCCTATAATAAAAATGTAACACCTCCAATATTTTATTCTTTATTATTTTTTTTATAAAAAAAAAATATTTTTTACCCTTGAACTTAAAAATTGAAAAAAAAATTAAAATTCAAAAGGGAAATATTCACTTGACACTCAAAACTGAAATTGCATTGAAAGCCCATAACTACAGTGTGTGTCATGAGACATGAACTGATTAACCATCAATTGCAAAAGTTCCAATTTGTAGTTGTAAAGCCGTTTTGTATGACACCAGATGTTGTTATTGTTGTTGTTTTATACTTTACTTTGTAGTTTTACTTTTATCTTTGCTGTTTCTTGTTGTTAATAAAGGTGTAGAGCTTTGCAATAAAGTGGTTGTGTGGACTACTACCAGCTATACGATAACGAAGAAACAAAAAAAAAAAATTAATCAACTCGCATTTAATGACCACCAAACGACCTTGCCATACATGGTGCGTACATGGCAAAGTTAATAATATAGAGGGAAAAAACCTCCGACTTCAAGAGAAATACATACACACAAACTCAGTCAAGTTGTAGTATAACAACAAAACACAAAGTCCGGTATTACAGTTGTAGGTAGGTTTTTGTATTCTACCAAAAAAAATGGAATACAAAAAAGATATCTGTTTTTTTTTGCACACCGCGAATTTACGTGGACATGCCAAAAGTTATATTGGATTTTTGGCTAAGACCTTCTGCAATTTTTTTCAAAGGGGCCAAGAGGTGTGTGTACGGATGAATATGCCATAATTCTTTTTTGAAAATCAAAAATAAAGTAATTTTGCTTGGCGCCAAGTACAAAAAAAATATTTTTTTGGAAGCCAATAAAACCCTAAGTAATTTTTTGGGGCAAAAACCAAAAAGCCGCACGCCACCTCCATGACCTTGAAAGACAAACAAACAGACAGACAGTTATAGCTTCGCTATGGCAGACTTATGTAAGTTAAGTAATTGCAATAAATAAATTACACAAGATTTAATATTAAAAAAACAACAACAACAAAAAGACGGACATGCGCACAAATACGTCTTTTAATTGTTGCCATTTAAGCTTTGGTTAGAAAAAATACAACATAAATAAAAAAACATCACCAAATCTATTGTTGGTCGGACAAAGGGTTTGCCACATTTTTTTTTTTTTTATTTCGTTTAGTCACAAAAATTAATTGCACACAGACTCACACACACACACTTTATATTCTTTTTAATAATTTTTAAGCAGGTTTTTCAATTTTTCATTCATTCTCTTCTCTTTTCGTCGTTGTTCAATTCGCCTTTATTGTAAAGTTTTATGCTAAAGCATGTTTGTCATGCTTCATTGCATTGGATTGCGGAAGATTATAGCTCACAAAGTCGGCCGGTGTTTATACGGATGTGTGCGTGGTTTTCGTTGTCATTTATCTGCTACTTAAATTCTGCCTGCTCACTGCTAAGGTCAGCTAATCATCAGACAAAAACCAAAAAGGGAAGACTTATAACAACAATAACGAGAAGTGTTGAAGCGTCAGGCGATAATAGCCACTTAACACAAAGCCGATAAATTAAGTTTTTTTTGTGAACAATGTTAGAAACAAAAGAGTTAGGAAACGAACTTGTAAAATAAAAGAAGGTTTAGAAGGGTCTAAAGGAGAAAATAAGAATCATCAATAAACGAAAATTAGAACTATGGTTCCACATTTGTTTCTATAGCAAAAAAAACTTGAGGGAACTCAGTTCCGATTTGTACACCCTTCACCACACTGTGGTACAGTGTATTATGTCTTTGTGCATATGTTTGTAACAGACAAAAGGAAACCAGATAGTCCCATGGTTCCTTTTGAGAATATGCATAGAATCACTTTCCGAATCGATTTACGCATGTCCGTCCGTCCGTCTGTCCGTCTACTGATGATAAATTGTAAACAAAGTACAGATCGCATTTATCATCGTCCTTATATATCTTTCGATATGCACGAAATTTGGCATAGCGTACCGAATTAAGCCTAGAATGACGTACGTGAAGTTTCGTGAAAATCGGTTCAGATTTAGATATAGTTTCTATATATTTTTTCGTCGATTTCGATTTAATGTAAATGGTGCACCAAAGATATATAGGGACCTATATATCTTTCGATATGCACGAAATTTAGCATAGCGTACTAAATTAAGTCTGGAAAGATGTGTGTTAAGTTTCGTGGAAATCGGTTCAGATTTCGATATAGCTCCCTTACATATTTTCGTCCGATTTAAGGTAAATGGGCGCCAAAGTCCCTATATATCTTTCGATTGGCACGAAATTTGGCATAGCGTACTATATTAAGTCTAGAGGGATGTGTGCTAAGTTTCGTGAAAATCGGTTCAGATATAGATATAGCTCCCATATATATTTTCGCCCGATTTAATGGAAATGGTACACCAAAATCCCTATATATCTTTCGATATGCAAGAAATTTGGCACAGAATTAAGTCTGGAATGATGTGTGTAAAGTTTCGTGGAAATCGGTTCAGATTTCGATATAGCTCCCATACATATTTTCGTCCGATTTAAGGTAAATGTGCACCAAAGTCCCTATATGTCTTTCGATTTGCACGAAATTTGGCATAGCGTACTAAATTAAGTCTAGAATGATGTGTGCCAAGTTTCGTGAAAATCGGTTCAGATATAGATATAGCTCCCATATATATTTTCATCCGATTTATGGTAAAAGGTGCACCAAAGTCCCTAAATATATTTCGATTTGCGCGAAATTTGGCATAGCGTCAATTAAGTCTACAATGACGTGTGCAAAGTTTCGTGAAAATCGATTCAGATTCAGATATTTTAGTCCGATTTAAGGTAAATGGGTCGCCAAAGTCCCTAAATATCTTTCGATTTACACGAAATTTTTCATCGCGTACTGAATTGAGTCTATAATGACGTGTGCAAAGTTTCGTGAAAATCGATTCAAATTTCGATATAGCTCCCATATATATTTTAGTCCGATTTAAGGTAAATGGGACCCCAAAGTCCCTAAATATCTTTCGATATGCACGAAATTTGGCACAGCGTACTGAATTGAGTCTAGAATACCGTGTGCTAAGTTTCATGAAAATCGTTTCAGATTTAGCTATAGCTCTCATATATATTTTCGTCCGATTTAAGGTAAATGGGGCGCCAATGTCCCTAAATATCTTTCGATTTACACGAAATTTTTCAAAGCGTACTGAATTGAGCCTATACTTATGTGTGTTAAGTTTCGTGAAAATCGTTTCAGATTTAGCTATAGCTCCCATATATATTTTCGTCCGATTTAATAGAAATAATGCACCAAAGTTCGGGCTAGAAAAAAAATTGAGGGACCTCAGTTCCGATTTTTTCTATTGAAAAAGAGATGAGGGACCTCAGTTCCGATTTTTTCTATAGAAAAAATTTTGAGGGACCTCAGTTCCGATTTTTTATAGAAAAAACCGTTGAGGGACCTCAGTTCGGATTTTGTTTTATAGAAAAAACATTTGAGGGATCTCAGTTCCGATTTTTTTTCATAGAAAAAACATTTGAGGGACCTCAGTTCCGATTTTTTTTCTATAGAAAAAATATTTGAGGGACCTCAGTTCATAATTTTTTTCCTATGGAAAAAAATTTGATGGACCTCAGTTCGGATTTGTTTTTCTATTTTTTCACATATTTTTTTTTTTGATACCAAAGAATCTATTTTTGTTTCTAAAACTCAATACTTTTTTCAATATTAACGGAAATTATTGACATTGTTGCTGGCGGACAAGACAAATTTGTGCTTGTGTCTTGAGTCTTTTGTTTACCTATTTGAATTGTCGTCTATAAAAAAGCTCTAATGTAATATTGATTTGGAGTGAACGCATTACAATGTAAGCGGAACCGTTTTATATTACATGCTACAGCAACAACAACAATTGTAATATTGTTGCTGTTGTTGTAACAACAACAATGTTACAATAAATTCACTTGTCGGCATTACTTTGTAATCGGAGGCAAAGAATTTCTTCAGATATCAATCAAAACAATCTGGAAATGGAAGTTTGTAATTGCTGAGCCGAAGTAAACATAAATTGACAGCTAATGAAGGCAATAACAACAAAATGCGTTCACTTTAAGTCAATTGGTAAGATTTATACCCCAAACAACAACAACAATAACGTCAGCAACTAATCTGTCAAAAAGTCAATAACAAAAAAAATAATGAAATGGTTTTAAAACAAAAGATCAATGGAGCAGTAGGAGAAAAAAAAATACAAATAAATTCAATATTGATTCAATAAAAACAATAAAAAATATATACAAATAATGTGATAATCTAGACAAAAACTAAAGATTAAGCGAGTCTGAGCATGATGTTGATGATTGTGGTTGCGGTGATGGTGTCGGCGTTGGTGTTTTTTCGGGGAATATCCCAAGCGCAGCCAGTCCGTCATTGTATGCATTCATAGTTGATTACTTCATTTCGAGTTTGTAGCTTAAGTCTTTTGTTTGACTCTGTTTACGAATAGTGTATGTGCGTGGCTACCTCTGTGTATCATTAATACTTTTTATTTGTTGTTTGTTTTAATAACTGTCAATATTGATTTAATGTTAACAACAAATATTTCAATATTAGCATAAAACCCTATTAACGCTTCTTGACAAAAAAAAACAAAACAAACAAAAATTGGACACCTTTTGTAGAAAAATATGCGATGAGATGTGTAATGACTTCGAAGATAATGTTAGTGATACTGAATGTGTTTTATTTGCCTAAGGGTGACAAAAGCACCATAACCTGTAAATAAAACCATATTGATATAAAACTTTAAATTAAAACTAGTAGGGAAAGGATCAAAGTCGGACGAGTCCGACAGGATGTAATCCTAAGATTTCGTCCAAGCCGAACTTAATGCGTTTATACCCTTCACCAGACTGTGGTACTAGGTGTCTTTGTCTTTGTGCATATTTTTGTAACAGGCAAAATTAAACGAAATAGACACATTGTTCCTTTTGAGAATATACATAGAATCACATTCTGAGTCGATTTATGCACATCCTTCCGTCCGTCCATCCGTCTGTCCATGTTACATTGTAAACAAAGTACAGGTCGCATTTATGATCCGATTTGGATGAAATTTGGCACAGGTCACTTATTTGGCCCAAGAACGAACTCTATTGAAATTGAAAAAAATTGGTTCAGATTTAGATATAGCACCCATATATATTCGTCCGATTTCATGTAAATGATGCACCAAAGTCCCTATATATCATCCGATTTACACGAATTTTGGCACAGCGTACTGAATTGAGTGTAGAATGACGTGTGTTAAATTTCCTGAAAATCGGTTCAGATTTAGATATAGCTCCCATATATATTTTCGTCCGATTTTATGTAAATGGTACACCAAAGTCCCTATGTATCTTTCGATTTTCACGAAATTTGGCATAGCGTACTAAATTCTGTCTAGAATGATGTGTGTTAAGTTTCGTGAAAATCGATTCAGATTTAGATATAGCTCCCATATATATTTCCGTCCGATTTAATGTAAATGGTGCACCAAAGTTACTATATATCTCTCGATTTGCCCGAAATTTGGCACAGAGTAATGAGTTAGGTCTAGAATGATGTGTGTTAAGTTTCGTGAAAATCGGTTCAGATTCAGATATAGCTCCCATATATATTTTCGTCCGATTTAATGTAAATGATGCACCAAAGTCCCTATATATCTTTCGATTTGCACGAAATTTGGCATAGCGTACTGAATTGAGTTTAGAATGATGTGTGTTAAGTTTCGTGAAAATCGATTCAGATTCAGATATAGCTCCCATATATATTTTCGTCCGATTTTATGTAAATGATGCATCAAAGTCCCTATATATTTTTCCATATGCACGAAATTTGGCATAGCGTACTAAATTAAGTCTAGAATGATGTGTGTTAAGTTTCGTGAATAACGGTTCAGATTTAGATATAGCTCCCGTATATATTTTCGTCCGATTTTATGTAAATGGTGCATCAAAGTCCCTATATATTTTTAGCACAGCGTAATGAATTAGGTCTAGAATGATGTGTTCTAAGTTTCCTGGAAATCGGTTCAGATTTAGATATAGCTCCCCTATATATTTTCGTCCGATTTTATTTAAATGGTGCACCAATGTCCCTATATTTTTCGATTTGCCCGAAATTTGGCACAGCGTAATGAATTAGGTCTAGAATGATGTGTGTTAAGTTTCCTGCAAATCGGTTCAGATTTAGATATAGCTCCCATATATATTTCCGTCCGATTTAATATAAATGGTAAACCAAAGACCCTATATATCTTTCGATTTGCACGAAATTTGGCATAGGGTACTGAAGAAGGTTCAGCATGATGTCTGCAAAGTTTCGTGAAAATCGGCTCAGATTCAGATATGGCTCCCATATATATTTTCGTCCGACTGGTGCACCAAAGTTATTATATATCTTTTTTTCGAAAAGGCGACATCTGTTAGGAGACATATGTAGAATATACCCAAAGTGGTGAAGGGTATCATATAGTCGGCCCAGCCCGACTTTACTATTTTCGTCACTGGTTTTTACTTTAAACAAGGCCATATTAAAAGAAATATTTTAATTTAAAATAAATTTTAAATTTAAAAATAACATAATTTTTATAACAAAAAAAATATTTTTTTATTTTTAAAAAACATATTTTCTTTAATTCTTATAAAAATATTTCTTTTTATGTTTGAGTAATATTTTTTTTTTTTTTAATTAATTAAAAAATATATTTTTATGTTGTGTTAAAAAAATATATATTTTTTATAATTTTTTGGATCGATTTTTAAAGGCCCTACAAATCTGTCCTTAAAAAAATATTTTTCCAATTATGTCCAGCGATCAAGGCTACCATTGACGTTGGCACCTTCAGCCAAAATTTAATATTATTTTCTTTGTTTTTTTTCTTTTTAATAAAACTCTTAACTATAACAACAACTCATAAACTATTTGTTTGACGTCATTTATGGTAAATTATTTTAAATTAGTATTATATTTTGTTGTTAATTTATTTATTTTTTGGGAATTTTTTGTTCTTTTGACTGATTTCATAACCGGATTTAGATTCAGTAACAGAACAAAATTTATATCACAAGCACTTAAGTGGTTTAACAAAACAACACAAAAAACCAAAAAAGAATTAAAACAGAACTTAATTTTGTTGGTTTTATGAAACTGGTTTACTAGCTTTAAGATTTACGCTTATGAAACGCTTCATAATCTTAAAGCGATTACAAGTGTATGTATGTATGTAGATAAATCCATTTGAGAGTGTGTGTGTGTGTGTTTGTGGAGCGTGTATTAAATTTAATTTCAAGATTTAGCATATTAAACTATAAAAACAAAAGCAAATGAAAAAAAATATTCTTTGGATAAATAAAATAAATATTTTTTTTTGTTGTAGTTGTGGTGGTGTTTCTTTGTATTAGTAAGACCCACCCAAGCAACCCCCCTTTTAGTTTTTTTTTTATTTACCATCATGACTGGTCACCACCATTCACCACCAAACTGGTGTCATTCTATGACAAGGTGGTCTAAAAGACATATTTTTTTCTTAAAGAATTTTAAATAAAAAAAACTTGTACACTAACACAAGCATAGATTAATTTACATGACTACCAACACAACATTATGCCTAGCTCGCTCGGGCGTTCGTTCGTTCTTTGTACTGGTCTCGTATAGATCAAATCTGTCCATTTTTTAATGTAGCTGTTGTTGTTTCTTTTATAATTTTTAGCGTACTTTCAAGGCTGTTTGGCAGATATGAAACCAGATTATTGTTATTTTTTTTTGTAGTTGAGTTCATGTTTTTTTCTTGCCTTAAAAAATTGCTAAAAAAGAGACAAAATTTTAACACCAAGTCTTGGTTGGAGACAATGCTCTTAATAACTTTATAATAACAAAAATAATTTATTATTATTTTTTAACATGTTGTTGTTTTTATTTTATTTATATGTTTTTTGCCAAACGTATAGCACCACACCTTCGTTTTTCTATTGTCTTGGTGATTTTTTTTTTTTTTTTTTTTTTTTGGGGTGCAACCATTTTTCATTCGATCGTGGCAAAGAAGTGTGTCTTGGTTATTTATTGATCAGTTGCATTTTAGATATTTTCGACAAAATTATTTTTAGAATAATTTATGCTTATTTTTTTGGCAATGGCAATATATTTTTCTCAACTATGATTCATATGTTATGAATGTAAAAAATTGATTTATTAATTTTATTATAAATAATTAATTTATAAATAATTATAAATCAAAGAATATTAGCATAGTTGGTATATTAGGCAGGATATTAGGTGTTAATTTTATAAGACGCCTTAAAATAATTTTACAAACTCTTAAAAAATAATTTTTACACCCAGGCTTTTAGATCTGATATATATATTTACATAAAATAGGACGAATATATATATGGGAGCTATATCTTAATATGAACCGATTTTCACAATACTTGAAAGATGTATAGGGACTTTGGTGCACCATTTACATAAAATCGGACGAAAATATATATGGATGCTATAACTAAATATGAATCCATTTTCAAATCGAAAGTACGTGGGGACTTTGGTCCACCATTTACATGAAATCGGACGAAAATATATATGGGAGCTATATCTAAATCTGAACCGATTTTCACGAAACTTAGCACACATCATTATAGACTCAGTTCCGTAGGCCATGCCAAATTTCGTGCAAATCGAAAGATATTTAGGGACTTTGGCGCACCATTTACATGAAATCGGACGAAAATATATATGGGAGCTGTATCTAAGTCTGAACCGATTTTCACGAAACTTAACACACATCATTATAGACTCAGTTCCGTAGGCCATGTCAAATTTCGTGCAAATCGAAAGGTATATAGGGACTTTGGTGCATCATTTACATAAAATCGGACGAAAATATATATGGGAGCTATATTGAAATCTGAACCAATTTTCAGGAAACTTGACACACATCATTCGAGACCTAATTAAGTACACTATGCCAAATTTCGTGTAAATTAAAGGATATATAGGGACTTTGGTGCACTATTTATCTAAAATCGGACGAAAATATATATGGATGCTATATCTAAATCTGAATCGATTTTCACGAAACTTAGCACACAACATTCTAGACATAATTCAGTACGCTGTACCAAATTTCGTGCAAATCGTAAGACATATAGGGACTTTGGTCCACCATTTACATGAAATCGGACGAAAATATATATGGGAGCTATATCGAAATCTGAACCGATTTTCACGAAACTTAGCATACATCATTAAAGACTCAGTTCCGTAGGCCATGCCAAATTTCGTGCAAATCGAAAGATATTTAGGGACTTTGGCGCACCATTTACATGAAATCGGAAGAAAATATATATGGGAGCTATATCTAAATCTGAACCGATTTTCACGAAACTTAGCACACATCATTATAGACTCAGTTCCGTAGGCCATGCCAAATTTCGTGCAAATCGAAAGATTTTTAGGGACTTTGGCGCACCATTTACATAGAACCGGACGAAAATATATATGGTAGCTATGTTTAAATTGGAAGCGATGGAAGCAAAACTTAACACACATCATGCTAGACTCAATTCAGTACGCTGTGCCAAATTTCGTGCAAATCGAAAGGTATCTAGGGACTTTGGTTCACCATTTACATGAAATCGGACGAAAATATATATGGGAGCTATATCTGAATCTGAACAGATTTTCACGAAACTTAGCACACATCATTATAGACACAGTTCCGTAGGCCATGCCAAATATCGTGCAAATCGAAAGATATTTAGGGACTTTGGCGCACCATTTACATAAAATCGGACGAAAATATATATGGGAGCTATATCTAAATCTAAACCGATTTTCACGAAACTTAGCACACATAATTATAAGCTCAGATCCGTAGGCCATGCCAAATTTCGTGCAAATCGAAAGATATTTAGGGACTTTGGTCCACTATTTGCATGAAATCGGACGAAAATATATATGGGAGCTATATCTAAATCTAAACCGATTTTCACCAAACTTACCACACATCATTCTAGACATAATTCAGTACACTATGCAAAATTTCGTTTAAATTGAAGGATATATAGGGACATTGGTCCACCATTTACATAAAATCTGAAGAAAATATATATGGGAGCTATATCTAAATTGGAAGCGATTTTTGCAAAACTTAACACACATCATTCTAGACTCAATTCAGTACGCTGTGCCAAATTTCGTGCAAATCGAAAGCTATATAGGGACTTTGGCGCACCATTTACATTAAATCCGACAAAAATAAATATGGGAGCTATATCTAAATCGGAAGCGATTTTTGCAAAACTTAACACACATCATTCTAGACTCAATTCAGAACGCTGTTCCAAATTTCCAAATCGAAAGGTATCTAGGGAATTTGGTGCAACATTTACATAAAATCGGAAGAAAATATATATGGGAGATATAACTAATTCTAAACCGATTTTCACGAAACTTAACACACATCATTCTGGACTCAATTCAGTACGCTGTGCCAAATTTCGTGCAAATCGAAAGATATACAGAGACATTGGTCCACCATTTACATGAAATCGGACGAAAATATATATATGGGAGCTATATCTAAATCTGAACCGATTTTTCCCAATTTCAATACGGTTCGTCCTTGGGCCAAATGGATGAGATGTGCCAAATTTCATCTAAATCGGGTCATAAATGCTACCTGTGCTTTGTTTACAATTTAACATGCACTGACGTACAGACGGACGGACGGGCATGTATAAATCGTCTCAGAAAGTGATTCTATGCATACTCTCAAAAGGAACAATGGGTCTATCTAATTTCCTTTTGGCTGTTACAAACATATGTACAAATACATAATACCCTGTACCACAGTGAGGTGAAGGGTATAAAAATTTCACGTTTATCTCTTTTTATACTTTTGAAAAATTCAGGGTCATAAAATAATTTCTTATAATAATTTCCCAATATTACCACAATATTTGTTTTACAAAAAAAAAATACAAAAAGCCTTGAAATTATTTTTTACAAAAAAATATACAAAAATACTTGAAATGTTTGGCCAACTATTCACCCTCAACTATTCACCCCCTTCTCTAAAAAAAATAAACAATTGACCAAACACTATCCTTTACATTATATAAAAAAACTTTTAATAATAATTTAATTTCTAAAAATCCACACTCTCTTGTTTGCAAAAAAAATACAAAAATCCTTGAAAAGTTTGGCCACTTACCCATCACAGTTTTTAAAAGTTTTTAGAAAGCCACCCTCCTCCTCAAAAAAAAAAAAAATAAACAATTGACCAAACACACTCAGCTCTATATTATGATGCTGCTGCAATTTTATTTACTGTATTTTTATTATCAACAACAATACATTGCCAATTATTATTTTTTTGTTTCCATTTTTATTGTGATTATTTATTGCTTGTAATAATCACTGAGAAATACAATACAAGAAAACATAAATATTACACACACACCCTTTTCACCACAAACTGTCATAATAAAAACAAAAACATGTAACAAGATTACGATTGAGATAATGGCGAAAAGGGAGAAGGGAGAGGGAAGATGAAGAAGAAGAAAAAATATATATGAAAATCAAAAAAATAATAGTGATGTATAAAATGTTTGATATAAATTTCAATAATTTTATATTTAAATAATTATATATTCCCTATAGATGGCAATAAACAAAAGACTTAAGAAACGAACTTTTTTCAAACATTCAAATGAAATAATTTAGACAAACTAATTTCATCACAGTACATGTCGAATTTATAATCCAAATTGGATTAAATTTAGCACAGCTCATTTATCGGTTCGGATATTGGATATTTCTCTCATATATATATTTTCGTCCGATTTTATATTAGTGGAGCACCTAAGCCCCTATTTTTTCGATTTGCACCAAATTTAGCATAGCGTACTTAATTAAGACAAGCATGATGTGTGATATTTCGTGAAAATCGGTTCAGATTTACATATACCCCCAAATATATATTTTCTTCCGATTTTATATAAATTGTGCCCTAAAGACCCAAAGTTTGTCCGATTGGTACATAATTTTGTACCAATCGGCAAGAGTGCTTCTCAAACTCTAAACTAGATTATCTCGAAACAATGTTTTTATGATTGGTTTCCAATTCGGTTTCAATTTTTCACACTTTATTCTGGACCTATATAGGTATCGTATGAACTAAGTTAAATCCAATCGGTGAAGATCTTCCACATTTTTCATTTTCAACTTGGTTACTGGCCGAAAATAGGCGATTTTCCAAAAAAAAAATTCATAGGTCCGCCATTTTGCCAATATTCGAGCGTAGACAATCAATCCTAATTCATACCAGAACCAGATATGTAGTCTTTCTAATTCCGTTGGAATTTAGAAATTCTGATTTTCCGTTGATCGGCAATCATGCTCGCCATCGAAAATAAGGATTTTTTAATTACAAAATATAACAAAAAAATCGCGTTGTCAATTTATTTTCCTCTTCTTTAAGCCTCTTTCTTTAATGCATGTATGCGAAGTTAGAAGTCTTTGACATAATGTATGACCATTTGCCAGCCTATTGAAAGTCGTCGAAATATGAACTCGAGAACCCCTTAAATATTTGAAAGAAATCTACGGAAGACTTAAGAAACAAACATAATAATTTGCAAGCATTCATCCCAAGCATTTGAATCGTATGTAGCCTCAACGACCTATTCGCATAACAAAATTTCTAACGGATAATGATACCCAAGCATGTCCATCATTCCATCATTTGCCTATTTATATAGGATAAGGAAGGTGAGAAGTTCATCGCAACTGAAATAGATCCAGTGGAGATGGTGTTTAGCTGATTTTGCAATAGTTGAGACGTTGGCTGCGTTCCTCAATCCTAAAAGCGGTGATGAACGTACAGACCCGATTTTTATACACTTCACCACACTGTGGTACAGGGTATTATGTGTTTGTGTATATGTTTGTAACAGGCAAAAGGAATCGAGATAGACCCATGGTTCCTTTTGAGAATATGCAGAGAATCACTTTCTGAGTCGATTTATGCATGTCCGTCTGTCCGACAGTCCGTCCGTCTGTTGATGTTAAATTGTAAACAAAGTACAGGTCGCATTTATAATCCGATTTGGCTGAAATTTGGTACAGCTCATTTATTTGGCCCAAGGACGAAGCCTATTGAAATTGGGAAAAATCGGTTCAGATTTAGATACAGCTCCCATATATATTTTTGTCCGATTTACGGACTTTAGTCCCTGCAAATCTATCGATTTGCCCGAAATTGGTGCACTAAAGTCTCTGAAAATCTTTCGATTTGCACGAATTTTGGCATAGCGAACTGAATTAAGTGCAGAAAGACGTGTGCTAAGTTTCGTGAAAATCGGTTCAGATTTCGATATAGCTCCTATATATAGTTTCGCCCGATTTTTGGTAAATGGTGCACCAAAGTCCCTCAGAATCTTTCGATTTGCTAAATGTTGGCATAGCGTACTGAATTTAGTCTAGAATGATGTGTGCTAAGGTTTGTGAAAATCGGTTCAGATTTAGATATAACTCCCATATATAGTTTCGCCCGATTTAAGGTAAATGGTGTACCAAAGTCCGTATATATCTTTCGATTTGCACGAAATTTGGTATAGCCTACTCAATTAGGTCTAGAATGATGTGTGCTAAGTTTCATAAAAATCGGTTCAGATTTAGATATAGCTCCCATATATATTTTTGTCCGATTTACGGACTTTAGTCCCTGCAAATCTATCGATTTGCCCGAAATTTTGCATAGCGTACTAAATTAAGTCTAGAATGATGTGTGCAAAGTTTCGTGAAGATCGGTTCAGATTTAGATATAGCTCCAATATATAGTTTCGACCGATTTTAGGTAAATGGTGCACCAAAGTCCCTAAAAACCATTGGATTTGCATGAATTTTGGCATAGCGTATTGAATACAGTCTAGAATGACGTGTGCAAAGTTTCGAGAAAATCGGCTCAGATTTAGATATAGCTCCCATATATAGTTTCGCCCGATTTAAGATAAATGGTGTACCAAAGTCCGTATATATCTTTCGATTTGCACGAAATTTGGTATAGCCTATTGAATTAGGTCTAGAATGATGTGTGCTAAGTTTCATGAAAATCGGTTCAGATTTAGATATAGCTTCCGTATATAGTTTCGCCCGATTTTAGGTAAATCTTACACCAAAGTCCCTGCTAATCCTTTGATTGCCATGAATTTTGGTATAGCGTACTAAATTAAGTCTAGAATGATGTGTGCTAAGTTTCGTGTAAATCGGTTCAGATTTAGATATATCTCCCATATATAGTTTCGTCCGATTTAAGGTTAATGGTGTACCAATGTCCCTATATATCTCTCGATTTGCACGAAATTTGGCATAGCGTAATGAATTAGGTCTAGAATGATGTGTGTTGAGTTTCCTGAATATCGATCCAGATTTAGATATAGCTCCCATATATATGTCGTCCGATTTAATGTAAATGGTGCACCAATGTCAATATATATCTTTCGATTTCGCGAAAATCGGTTCAGATTTAAATATAGCTCCTATATATTCCGATTTTATGTAAATTGTCAACTAAAGACCCAAAGTTGGTCCGATTGCCACACAATTTTGTACAATGTACTGAATTTAGTATGGCATACCGTGTGCTAAATATTGTAAAGCAGAGACCCAAAGGTAGGCCGAAAGATACAAAATTTGGAAATCGGTTCAGATTTGAATAGAGCTCCCAGATATATATCTTCTCCCGATTTTAAGTACATGATGCACCAAGCACTCTAAATGTGGCCGATATGCACAAAACCTACTGAAGTAAATCGGAAATCGGTTTAGATTTCGATTGCAGAATGACATGTTTTTGTATCCATTTTCATGTTTATGGTCCTTCAAAAATTCGACATCTGTTAGGATTCATCTGTTGAATATACCCAAAGTGGTGAAGGGTATAATATAGTCGGCCCCGTCCGACTTTACTACTTTCCTTACTGGTTTGACTTCAAGTTTGAGGCAAATATTATTTAAAACGTAAAGTCCTTGCAAAACTATTTCAGGATAGGTACATTTTCGATATTAGCCAATATACTATTTCAGTTCGATTTGCTAATATCCATATCCATGATCCATGTTTAATTTCAATCGGTAATACCTGTTTTTTTAGTAATTAACACTTTAATATTTAATATCTCAATAAATTTCAAATATTTTGTTTTAATTTCTAGTTCATATACCTACGTCAATCATGAAACTGCATCGTGTTGATACTCAACAAAGCAATCTCATAAAAACTTAACGATTTCTTTTTAATTTCAATAATTATACAATATTATTATTTATTCTAACTGTATTTTAAATCTAACTGAATTTTGAAAAAAAATGTATCATTAAAAATAACAAGAATTGTTTTATAATCTTAATTTTTTTCAAAAACTCGAAAAATCACTAAAATGCTGATGATCAAATAAAATTAAAATTTGCTGAGATTGTTATTTAAAATTTGAGAGAGAGAAAAAGACCCAGAGAGATTTAAAAATAAAACATGTTTCAGTTTAAAGATTTTTGCATTTTGAACACAAATTAATTTGCATATATAGCTATTTTCAAAAAAAAAAAAAAAAAAAGTTTTTTTGAATACGAATTTATTAATTTTTGAACACACAGAAAAATTATAAAATCAGAACTTGTTCTGTCATTTCAAATCTGTTTTCGTTTGCCAAGATTTGACTCTTTGTTTTAAACACGCTCGCGCTCATTCGTTCGTACTTACGTCAATGAAACAAAAACAAATACCCAATGACCACTAGAATAAATAACTCAAAACATGGATATTTAATAAATTATAAATTTATAATATTTTTTTTTTTAAACACACAAACTAATTTTCTTAATTTTTTTAAATATTCATTAAGTGAAATTTCAAGAAAATCAAAAATTAATATTATTTTGTTTCTTGTGATTTTTTTTTTCTCCCAGAGAAAGAAGCCACCGTCAAGAAAAGTAAAAGTTTTGTTCATGTGGTAGTGGGGGGCAGTGTTGTTGTTTATTTGTGTAGTGGTGCTTGCCGTTGTGAGAATTTAAATTTGAATTTCATTTGAATTCTCGTTTGTCCACTCGGCCAAATAGAAACATAGCTCACACACAGCTCCTCAAGAGATTGACAAATTTGTACCGCAACAGTAGTTCCTTTTAGGTCGAACGGAAAGCAAGCGTTTTTTGGCTAAAAAAAAAGAAAGACAACAAATTAACGCAGCATTTTTTTTTGCGGCTTAGTGACTTTAAAAGGGAACTGTTCGTTACTAAAAATATTAATTTGAAATTTTTTAATTAAAAAATTAAGGTGGGTGTTGGAAATTTCACATTGAATTGAAGTGTTTTAGAAATGAATAAAAATTTAGAAATTAAGAACAAAGAAGCCAAAAAAAAAATAAAAAATATTTAATAAAAAAACTGAAACTTATAAAACAAAATTAAAATTGTGAATGAGAAAAACTAAAACGAAAATAAGTTTGGAAAAAATATTAAAAATAAAATTTTTTTTTTGAAAAAATTATCAACACGCAAAATTCAAATAAATAAAAAAGTTCGAACAAATATAAAAAAAAATAATATATTAAAAAATTGTGCACAATTATATATTGCGAAAATAATTTTAATTTTAAAGCGTGATAATTTACAACAAAAACATAAATTAAGAAAAATATTAAAATAAAATTAAAACCAAGTGCAAAATTAAATCTCTTTAAAATTTTTTTTCAATTTTGTTTTCGAAAATATTAAATTGTGATGCAGAATTCAACCCTTGACTTGTGGATTAAAAACAATAAAAAAATCATTCAGGTATTTAATTCGCACACGATTATAGAAAAAATGTCACCTCAGTGAGGATTTTTTTTATACCTTACCTCAGTGAACTGAGGATTTTTTTTTTCTATAGAAAAAATTCTCTTCTGTGGCCTGAGGATTGTTTTTTCTATAGAAAAAAGCATCCTCAGTGAACTGAGGAATTTTTTTCTATAGAAAAAAGACACCTCAGTGAACTGAGGATTTTTTTCTATAGAAAAAAAGACACCTCAGTGAACTGAGGAATTTTTTCTATAGAAAAAAGATACCTCAGCGAACTGAGGAATTTTTTTCCATAGAAAAAAGACACCACAGTGAACTGAGGAATTTTTTTTCTATAGAAAAAGTCACCTCAGTGAACTGAGGAATTTTTTTCTATAGAAAAAAGACACCTCAGTGAACTGAGGATTTTTTTTTCTATAGAAAAAAGACACCTCAGTGAACTGAGGAATTTTTTTTCTATAGAAAAAAGACACCTCAGTGAACTGAGGAATTTTTTTCTATAGAAAAAAGACACCTCAGTGAACTGAGGAATTTTTTTCTATAGAAAAAAGACACCTCAGTGAACTGAGGAATTTTTTTCTATAGAAAAAAGACACCTCAGTGAACTGAGGAATTTTTTTCTATAGAAAAAAAAGACACCTCAATGAAATCAGGATTTTGTTCCCATAGTAAAAAGTCACCTCAGTGATCTAAGGATCTTTTCTTATATAGAAAAAAGTCTCTTCAGATACCTTAGGAATTTTTCTATAAAATTCTTTTCTATAGAAAAAAAGGCACCTCAATGAACTCAGGATTTTTTCCGTAGTAAAAAGTCACCTCAGTGATCTAAGGATTTTTTCTTATATAGAAAAAAGTCTCTTCAGATAACTTAGGAATTTTTATATAATAAAAAAAGTCAACTCATTGATCAGAAGCTTTTTTCTATAAGAGGGACCTGACGAATTTTTTCTATAGAAAAAAAGTGTCCTCAGGGACCTGACGAATTTTTTCTATAGAAAAAAGTGTCCTCAGGGACCTGACGATTTTGTTTTCTATGGACAAAAATTCCTTCGATTTCTTTGTAGAATAAACCATTACTGAAATAAGGTTTTCTATAGAAACATGTTGCTGAATTGAGTTTTCCAATAGAAAAATTCCGTAAATTCAGTCTTCTATAACGAAAAACTTTCCAGAATTGAGTTTCTCTACAAGTAAACCCCGCTGGATACTGTTTTTTCCATAGCAAAACTTTGCTGATATGAATTTCTCTATAAAAAAAACTTTGCTGAATGGAATTTTTCTGTATCAAAACCTTGCTGAATTGAGTTTTCTTTAGAACCTGTTCGTAGGTTTCGGTATTTTTATAGAAAATACAATGCTTAATTGAGTTTTTCTATAGAAACATGTTGCTGAATTGAGTTGTCAATATAGAAAACATAGCTAAATTCAGTTTTCTTTAACGAAAAACTTTGCTGAATTGAGTAAACCCCGCTGGTAACGTTGGTTTTCTATAGAAAAACTTTGCTAAATTGAACTTTTTTTATAAAAAATATTTGCTGAATTGAATTTTTCTGTGTCAATATTTCTATTTCTATAACGAAAAACTTTGCTGTATTGAGTAAACCCCGGTAGATACGTTTTTTTCTATAGAAAAAACTTTGCGAAATTGAATTTCTTTATAAAAAAATATTTGCTGAATTGTATTATTCTGTAGCAATACCTTTCTGAATTGAGTATTGTTTAGAAAATTTTCGCTTGTTACTGTGTTTTAACAGAAAAAGTCTCATCACAGGCTTTTTTCTGACATTTTTTTTTTTCAGAAAAAAATTTACCTATTTTTTAAAGAAGTGTTATTCTCAAAAGTGAAATATTTTTTTTCAATTGTTTCCAAATTTACCATTATGAATCACCCTGTGAGGTAAATCCCCACATAATAAACTTTTTTTCTAATTTGCGAGATCTATTTTGGTTTTCCAATTTAAATTTAAATCTACTTTCTGAATTCATATGAGACGTGAGTTCATTATACCAATTTGACAAATAAGAAAAGAACCACACACAAACTGGGTGACAGTGACAGAATAGTTTTGTCACCATTTATGGTTAAAGGCCATAAAACCACCGCTTCTTAAGTCCACATTAAAAAAAAAAACAGAATGGATTCTGTGTCAAATAAAAGAGACAAGCTAATAAAAGATTAAATTAATTCTATTAACACATACCAACATGAACTGAACTGAAAAAAAACCAACAACACATACATGTACAACTATTGATGAAAGAATACATGATCCACCCACACTCACTTCAAATGACAAGATCCGTGTTAGGTTTTTTTTTTTTGAAAATTTCTTTCATGAACAAATCGTGTTTTTTGCTAATTAAATTTCAATGTGTTTCAAAATAGGTCTTAAAATCGAAAATCAAATCGTAAAAATAATTAAAATTAAATTTGCTTACCTTAACAAAAAATAAAAGAAATGGAATTTATTATAATTGTTGTTGTAATTTATATGACCCCCCCACCCAATAATGACCACTACTCCCGGGGGTTCGAAAAAAGAAAGTATTTTCATTTCTTTCTTTTTTGTTTGATTTTGAGTGAATGCCTGACATTTCCTCACGTTTTCTTCTAGTTACAAAATATGTAACAATCTTTTTTTTTTAATGCGGGACTCTGTGAATTTTCTTTTCAATTTACAATTCTTGTCAGTTAGCTGGAGAGCAAGGGGCGGGAGCAGTTCGGAATCGAATTCAATTGCTAGGCAATTTAAATAAAATCAATGGCTTCTTTCTCTGGCATTCTTTCATGATTTTGGTCGATTTGAATGTCGAGCAGTCAGTCAGTCCAATGCAAATTAGTGCAGTATTTGAATTCAATATTGTAATGCCGTTACAACAACAGTATCATACATGTGTGTTTGAAGACATTTTTTGATGTTCAATTTTATGATGTTCGTTTTGATTTGGTTTTTTCGTTAAGAATGAAAGTTCAGTCTTGACACATTTTTGTTTTGGGAATTTCAGTTTTTTTTTATTTTTCTTTGAACTTGTAAGCCTATGTGAATTTACAACAATTTTTTTTCTATTTTTGTTTTTGCCCACCACCACATTTGATTTGATATTGACCAAGTCAGTCAGTGACAAATTCAACTCACGCTTTTTTCAATTTTCGGTGTTGTTGTGTTTTTTCCAACTTTTTTTTTACATATTTTGAAGGTAAGCCCTTTGTAAGTAGGCATTTTAGTTACTCGTATTGGCAGTAGCACTCAGTGGTTATAATTAATGTTTAATAATTTATACACATTAATTATAATTCACTAAGAAGAGGCTTTTTTCCATAGAAAAAAATTCCTCAGTTCACTGAGGTGACTTTTTTCTAAAAAAATAATTCCTCAGTTCACTGAGGTGACTTTTTTCTACAGAAAAAAAATTCCTCAGTTCACTGAGGTGACTTTTTTCTATAGAAAAAAATTCCTCAGTTCACTGAGGTGAGTTTTTTCTATAGAAAAAAATTCCTCAGTTCACTGAGGTGACTTTTTTTCCATAGAAAAAAATTCCTCAGTTCACTGAGGTGACTTTTTTCTATAGAAAAAAATCCTCAATTCACTGAGGTGATTTTTTCCTATAGAAAAAAATTCCTCAGTTCACTTAGTTGACTTTTTTCTATAGGAAAAAATTCCTCAGTTCACTGAGGTGACTTTTTTCTATAGAAAAAAAAAATTACTCAATTCTCTGAGGTGTCTTTTTTCAATAGAAAAAAATTCCTCAGTTCACTGAGGTGACTTTTTTCCATAGAAAAAAATCCTCAGTTCACTGAGTTGACTTTTTACTATAGAAAAAAAATTCCTCAGTTCACTGAGATGACTTTTTTCTATAGAAAAAATTCCTCAGATCACTGAGGTGTCTTTTTTCTAAAGAAAAAAATTCCTCAGATCACTGAGGTGACTTTTTTCCATAGAAAAAAAATCCTAAGTTCACTGAGGTGACTTTTTTTCGATAGAAAAAAATTCCTCAGTAATTAATTTTCAAATTTCCCAATTAATCCTAAGCATTAAATGTCTTCAATCTTATCAAAATAATTTTGTTAACATTTAACCCAAAAACAAAACACTGCTACCTGAGATAATCATCAACAACAAACCACAATAAATTCATGAACAAATAATGCACCTCATTAACACCCCCAAAATGACAGAATTACAAAAATGTCGTGTCTTCTTCGGATACAATCATTCAGATACGATAATTTGATTTTATTACCATTCGTAATTGATGATTTGGAAAGAAATTAGAATTAAAAAAAAAATCAAATAAAAAATCCAAAAAATCTCACATTTAAATGTCATGGCACGTTTGGGTCTTAAGTCTTTCGTTTTGCTCTCATTATCAGAATTAACTACTGCTATTCTCCAAAATAAAAAACAAAAACAAATAGCAACAGCTTTATCTAATAATTATTTACTTCAAGTACTATTTATTTAACTTATTTGTTGTTTTTGTTACAAATTTCTGTTTAGCTTCTGCTTTATTCGAACAAGAAAACAAACAATTTGTTGCTTGTTCGCTCATCGCTATTTGTCATTACCCAGACAAACAGTATCTGCAAAGCATGGCTAGACAATTGTACAAATATACATACCTACATAGATATATAGGTAAAATAGGTATATAGGTATATTTCGTGTACTCAGTATGGTGTACCTATGTCCAGCTGTGTGTATCAGGCAGTCAGTTAGTCACACATCCCAGTTAGCCAATAATCATCATCACCATCATGATTGCCGTTTAAGCTTACGGTACTTATTTGGTATGCACCTCAGGTTAAT
Source organism: Musca vetustissima (assembly GCF_032173495.1). NCBI lineage: Eukaryota > Metazoa > Arthropoda > Insecta > Diptera > Muscidae > Musca > Musca vetustissima. Next base: position 45,079 of record NW_026887154.1, on the reverse strand, counting down.
GTGACATTGATTTTCGTTCAAGTAGCAAAGGCAACGGCAGCAACAACAATAATAACAACAACATGAAAAAAACGAGAATAAGTAATAATACGTTTTTATGGCATTTTGCTTTAATTTTTATTTTGGGTTTTTTGTCCGATGGCATTTTAAAATTTATTTGAATTTGGTTTGATTTAATTTTTTTTGGTTAGAAACACCAAAAAATCAAAAACTCGCCAAGCTTCTTGTTTTTTTTATTTTTTGGGATGATTATATCTTGTCCACAAAATATATTGCTGTGTGTATGTGAATTTAAAAGCGTGATTTTGTGTGTGGGGGTATGGCCGGTAAGAATATTTAATTCTGTGTGTGTGTGTTTGTTTTTTTTCTTGTTTCAAATTTTGCCGTGAAGAGAAAGTATTATGGCAATGTTGTGTGAAATGTCAGGCAATTGACTTTTTTTGTCATTAGAATTTTGCCTTTGTTTTGAAAACGAGTAAAGCGGCTTTTAACTTTATAACGGTACAAATTCTCTATAGAACAGGATTTCTTTTATTGATATTTTAAATAATTGGTAATTATATTTAATTGTTAAATACAGAACTTGAAAATATTACTTAAAAATTCTTAAAAAATGAACATTTTTATAACAAATCCACGCCTGTTGCGGTTATTTGAAAAATAATTTTAAGAAACCCGAACATGTTTGGCTTTAAAAAATATAAAAAAAATAATAAATCTTAAAAAAATAGTCTGTCGTTTTTGAATATAAAAAAATTATTTAGAATTTTTTTTCAAAATATTTTGTATATATTTTTTTAAGAATATTTTTTCAAGGCCTACAAGAGGCGTGGATTTTTTAAAGAATATTTTTTCAAGGCCTACAAGAGGCGTGGATTTTTTAAAGAATATTTTTTCAAGGCCTACAAGAGGCGTGGATTTTTTAAAGAATATTTTTTCAAGGCCTACAAGAGGCGTGGATTTTTTAAAGAATATTTTTTCAAGGCCTACAAGAGGCGTGGATTTTTTAAAGAATATTTTTTCAAGGCCTACAAGAGGCGTGGATTTTTTAAAGAATATTTTTTCAAGGCGAACAAGAGGCGTGGATTTTTTAAAGAATATTTTTTCAAGGCCTACAAGAGACGTAGATTTTTTAAAGAATATTTTTTCAAGGCCTACAAGAGGCGTGGATTTTTTAAAGAATATTTTTTCAAGGCCTACAAGAGGCGTGGATTTTTTAAAGAATATTTTTTCAAGGCCTGCAAGAGGCGTGGATTTTTTAAAGAATATTTTTTCAAGGCCTACAAGAGGCGTGGATTTTTTAAAGAATATTTTTTCAAGGCCTACAAAAATATTTTTATAAGGCCGTGAATTTTTTAAAGAATATTTTTCAATGCCTTCAAGAGACGTGGATTTCTTAAAGAATATTTTTTCAAGGCCTTCAAGAGACGTGGATTTCTTAAAGAATATTTTTTCAAGGCCTTCAAGAGACGTGGATTTCTTAAAGAATATTTTTTCAAGGCCTACAAGAGGCGTGGATTTTTTAGAGAATATTTTTTCAAGACCTACAATAATATTTTTATAAGGCCGTAAATTTGTTAAAGAATATTTTTTCAAGGGCTACAAAAATATTTTTACAAAGCCGTGGATTTTTTAAAGATTATTTTTAAGACTAGCTTTGTATATATTAAAGAATATTGTTCAAGACATATACAAGGCTTGTATTAATTAAAGGATATTTTTTCTAGGGCTACAAAAGGCATGGATTTTTAAAGAATATTTTTTTATTAAAAAAAATCTTTAAAAAAAATATTTTTTTAAACCTCACGCCTTTTTAGTCTTTGAATTTTTTTAATCTATGCCTCCATCTTTTGAAAAAACTATTTAAAAAAATCTATGCCTCTATTCTTTGAAAAATATTTTTTTAAACACTCCATACCTCGTTTAGTCTTCAAAAAACGTCATCTTTCGATTTGCACGAAATTTGGTATAGCGTACTGAATTGAGTCTAGAATCGTGTTAAGTTTCGTGAAAATCGGTTCAGATTTAGATATATCTCCCATATATATTTTCGTCCGATATTATGTAAATGGTGAACCAAAGTCCCTATATATCTTTAAATTTCCACGAAATTTGGCATAGCGTACTGAATTAAGTCAGGAATGATGAATGCTAAGTTTCGTGAAAATCGGTTCCGAATTAGATACAGCTTTCATATATATTTTCGTCCGATTGAAGGTAAATGATGCACTAAAGTCCCTAAATATCTTTCGATTTGCACGAAATTTGGCATAGCGTACTGAATTGAATGTCAAATTATATGCGTTAAGTTTCATGAAAATCGGTTCAAATTTAGATATAGCTGCCATATATATTTTCTTCCGATTTTAGGTAAATAGTGCACCAAAGTCCCTATTTATCTTTCGATATGCACCAAATTTGACATAGCGTACTGAATTGAATGACGAGCGATGTGTGTTAAGTTTCGTGAAAATCGGTTCAGATTTGCATATAGCTTTTGGCATAGCGTACTAAATTGAGGCTAGAACGATTTGTATTAAGTTTCTTGAAAATCAGTTTAGATTTAGATATAGCTCCCATATATATTTTTGGCCAATTTAATTTAAATGATGCAAAAAAGTCCCTATATATCATTTGATTTGCACGAAATTTGGCATAGCGTACTGAAATGAGTCTCAAATGATGTGTGCTAAGTTTCGTGAAAATCGGTGCGGATTTAAATTCTCGCTACAAAATTTGGGGATTTTCCAAAAACTATTTGTCATTCATTTACTTTTATTTTTGGAAGCATTCATTCCTTCACGTCCATATTCATTTAAACAAAAATAATAAACAATGAATTTTGCTCTAATTTTATTCAGCAACACAACAACAACAACAAAACATATTTGCTATTATTATGCAAACGAAGAAAACCAAAAAATTCTTAGCCCACATTTTCGTTTTGGGTGACCCAATTACAGCAACAATAACTTGCATGGTTTGACAACAGCAACATGGTTGCAAGTTAGGCAGGCCATTGCACCAGCCATCCATCCATCGAACCAACCAACCGACCAACAAAAAATACAACAATACGGAAAAAGAAACCACAAATTATTTAACAATCACTTGTTGCTGTCGTTGTTGTTGTTGTTTTATTTACAAACAAAACCAAAAAAAACATAACCATAAATTTCAATAAATGGGTGTAACTGGATTCGTTTTTGCGCTCAAGATTTCAATCACTCTCATTACGTGCTTAGCAAAGCAAATACACCGCCGCATGGTGGAGATCTTTTTTCCAAATTCAATTCCATTCCTTCAAATGACAATTGACATTTTCCAAAAGACTCCATGACTAAGGAGGAGGGGTGGATAATGTTGTCATTTTCTTTGCTAATAAAAAATATGAATTTATGTTTCTTTTATTCTTAATTTACAAAACATTGCATAAATATCCATTAAGATGTAAGATTTTTGGCAAAAGACAGCAGCAACAACAACAGCAACTACGAACAAAACATATTTATTTATGATGATCATAAATTCTTGATCGTGGTTTTGTTCGACAATGCCTTTCAAAAAATACAAAATGCTTTTGAAATATATTTTCAAGATGGATATCAAGTACCAGTGGAAAGAACCAAAAATGTATTCATTATTAAACAATTAATTTTGTACACTTTATTTTTATTTTTTGTTATTAAATTACAAAAAATTACCAATCTTGTACGCCCAGCCATTACTTCACTTCTTGTTTTATTTATCCACCTTCCAAAATTGATTTCTTGGCTAAAGGAAATTTCAAAAGTCATTCCCCTTTTCCATGGAAGGAAATAATAATGCCATAACCTGAGTCTATGTGCGTGTAACATAATTTACAGTTATTATTTTTATTTTTTATACAAAAATTATTTATTAATTTATATCGCCTGCCCCGAAGTCAAAAACCTCCCAAATATTTTTTTTCTAATTTTATCCAAATTATTAAAATCTAATTTACAAATTATTTATATTCTCTGTTCTTCTTTTTTTCAGATTGGCTAACAACTCCTATCTCTCCATCTTAACTTCAATTAACCCCACCCACAACAACAACAAAAAACAGAAAAAAAATGATTTCACGTCGCAAAATTATTTCACGTTCTTTGGATAATTTGGATGCCATAGGTCCAAACACAGAAGAGGAAGAGGACGTTTGGTATGACAAAGAGAAACTATTTAGGGTAAGTAAAAATAAAAAATAAATGAATAAAAAATAAAAACAAGTGCAACTAGTAAGGAATGTAGTAAAGTCGGACTGGGTCGACTATATGACACCCTTCACCACTTTGGGTATATTGTACACAAGTATCCTAACAATTTCTTCTTTGGGCCAAATAAATGATCCGTGCGAAATTTCATCCAATTCCGATCATAAATGCGACCTGTATTTTGTTTACAATTTAACATGGACAGACAGACGGACATGCATAATTCCCAAAAGGAACCATGGGTCTATCCCGTTTCCTTTTACCTTTTACAAACATATGCATAAAGACATAATACCCTTTACCACTGTGTGGTGTTGATATCACTTCAGGCCGCGCAAACCTAAACCTGGTGACGAAAATCATTGCCCACGCATTATTGTTAATACACAAGTGTTAAAAGATGTCACTGGGTACCAAGTCAGAGTTGTACTTCGGAAGACCACGCTTTGTCTGTTCACCAAAACGGAGTTCTTTGGAGCCGGTACATGGCAAGAGCTCCCATTGCCATACGTCGTCTTATCTTGTACACAAGTTGTGGTGTGCCTCTCAGAATTGGACATCGTGCAATGCTCAAACGAAATAGTCCAGTTACAGGTGCAGAAACAGAAAACCATTTGCTTCAAGGTGCTTCTTCCAACGAATAACCTTCCTAAGATTTAGCTCATCTTCGAAGAACCCACTCGGACGATTGATAATTGTTTTTTTAGCGCTCATCTGCATGTGTTCATTATTCGTCACCTACGATGATCTTATAAACGACTTTTTCAGCACAAAGATCGATCAAAATTTCTTTGCACCAATTGACACGAAAACTTTTCTTGGCGATTATTAAATTTTGCGGGATCCATCAAGAAGAATCTATTTTTCTAATCAGGTGTTAATACAAACACGAATTTATGCTGGTTGATAAAATGACCAACGAAGTCTCCGCATATCAGTTTTCGGTGGCACAACCGCCGTTTTTGGACTATATTCGGCTTTGATTAGGCTTCGATCACAATGGTATTCTTTAAACCACTTTTTCACAATGCTATACCATGGCGTGTTTCATCGCCATACAATCCGCTTGTTGGTCCTTTAAAAACATTCTTACTTGTGGTTCAGTAATCCTTAAAAAATAGTACGTAAACTACTTTTTCGTGGTTCATGTGGTCCATAATATCTATTACGAAATCCAAAAATGATTACCAACATTCCACACTGAAGATAATTTTGTATTATTTTACCCAGCTTATAGATCCCTTAATATTCTATTAAAAACAACGCTTATAGGTCCCTTATATTCATGTCAAAATCCACAACAATAAGACCCCTGAAACAGTTCGTCCTCGGACGGCTCACAAGAAAGACGTAAAAAAATTTTAAATGAGTATTACACGCCCACGGGCTTAAAAATAGATTTTTACAAAATGGCGGTTGTTAAGCGTTCGCTTAACTAACACGTGTGTTTTTAAATACGGATAACCTATAAATTACGAGTCGTTCAACAAAATCCAAACAGCTGCGCATGAAATTTTTAATTTTCGTAAATTTAATAGCAAAAGAAGATGCTTTTCGCTACTATGTGACTCCTTCACAGTAGAAGAGTTCACTGATACACAAGGCTTAGAAAGTCTGAACATTGTGGTCAAATTCTTAAAGAAGATCGAAGTCAACCTGCAAAACACAAACCACCATCTATGGATAAAGTCAAATTCGTAGCTTAAGCTACATATGGAGACATGGCTCTGAACATTCTATTACCAAATAGGACGTGAGCTAAGGAGGAGAGGAGTTAATAAAAAAAAAAAAAAAAAAAAAAAAAAAAAAGACCCCTGAAAAAAATCTATGGTTATTCGTCCTTTAATTTAATTTTAGAATTTACGCTTGTTGGTCCTGTGGTCCTTTAATAATATTCTATAAAAAATCGCTCCAATTGACTCAATAATCCTTAAAAAATATTCTTTCAGATACACTTTGCTGGTCCATTAACACATTTACGCTTGTGGGCACGCTTGTAGGTCCCTGAAAAAGTATTCTTGTTATTGAAATTCGTTTACAAATCTACGCTTGTAGGTCCCTTGATATTCGTTTTAAAATCTAAGCTTGTAGGTCCCTTGATATTCGTTTAAAAATCTACGATTATTGATTTCATAGTCCTTTAGTTCAAAACTCTACGATTGTAGTGGTCCTAGAATGGATATTCTACCCTATTTGTCCCTTGAAATTTTGACATAACTAATTGTATTCTCTCTTTTTTATTTAGGATCACATCAATGAAGTCTTGAGCAAATGGGAACAAATCGATGATGAGATTTGGGCCAAAATCATTGTATTCGAAAAGAATCGTCGTGTGGCCAAGGCCTATGCCAGATCATCGGTGATTTCTATAAATGGTTCTAAACAAGGATTCGACGGTGTCAGGTGGGTATTTGGCATATCTTTAATTAAAAATAAGAACAAAAATTATTTTTCATTATTTTCCTCTGTATCCTCCACAGAATTGGCTTGAATGGTTTTGACAATCCCATGCGTGATTCGGAAATCAAGGTAATTAAAAAATCCATTGGTGATGGTTTCAAAATCAAAATGGATGAAATTGGAAATGTGTTTATCAAACGCTATGGCAAGAGCGGGGTATTTGTGCACAATACAAGTCAAACAAATGAGGAGACAGTGATTGGGGCAGATATTTTACAAATGCCCAATATGGCATTGCAGGCTGGGACCTCAGCTAAGGTAAGGCGATACTTTTCTATTTGATTTTTTTAAATACTAATTTCATTGTTGGACTTTACAGTTATTCGATATGCGTAAATTCACCACCAACATAAATCGTGAAATGTGTCGTTCCTATCCGGAATGCTCGCGTTTGCAACGTCAATGCCTATCTGCCATATCATTGGTTAAAAATAACAATAATCTAATCAATTGTCCATTATGGATACTGGTCATTAACGTGGTTGCCGTAGATATGTTAAAGAATCGCATACAGAGCCTGCCCAAGGTTATGGGTAGTGGCAGTGAAGATCCCTATTCGACAATTGAAAGTCAAGTGGGTCTAATATATCCAACACCTGCAGCCTCAGATGATTCGAATACCTCATCGAATTCATCGAGTAAGGGTAGACGCAGTCTATACAATATTGGAAATTATTTGGATGATAGTCCCCTTGTGCCAAAGGTAAGGAAAACTGAACTAAGACCTTAAATAAAAAATAGCTTCAAAATCGAATTTCCCTCCCAGTACTATTTTAAAAAAAACTTCAAAAATCGATTAAAATCCTCGAATATCTCTCAGTGAGAGAGAGAGAACAATTCTCCGACCCTGAGGAATTTTGTTGTTATTTTAAAAATTCCTTTTTTACATATTTTTTTATAATGTTTTTTTATTTTTTCCTTTCTTTTTAGCCCGATTATGAAATCTATAATCAATCTGTGCCAATGTTAGGCGTTAAGAGTAAGAAATCATCCAGCGCCTCGGCCACAACCCAGCAACGCAAGAAACAAGATGATCCCTATTATTGTGGTCTGCTGGCACGCATTCCCAATTTCATTAAGACCTCAAAGAATTCGAATTCGAATGGTAGCAGTACCAATGCCAAGCTGAGTAAAAAAGATGCCAAAATTGCCCGAAAAATATCAGCTTCACAACAACAGCTGGCAAATTTGCCACAGCCAGCACAGCCAATGCCCATAGCACAATTCCATCAGCAGTGTGTCGGTTATAATTATTATCCATACAGGCTGTATTGCCAAAATCATCGTTTGTCACAGTCCCAGCTGTCACTGTGGGACTCACGTAGTTTGATAAGTGCGCATGGTAAGTTTTCAAAACAGTAAATATGTAGTATATAATCCAAGAATGTGAACCCCGGCAGCCCTTGACTAAAGAAGGAATTTATTTGGCCTCAGAATCCTTCAAAAATATTATTTTCAAAGCCTGTCAGTCTGAAAGCCATTTTAAAATAGTATGTAAAAACCCACGTTTGTTGTCCCGCAAGGCCTTTTGAAGCTTTCTTTTTTAAAGTCATCTGTTTTTTTTAATAATATTCTTTTAAACACCCACGCTTGTTGTCCTCCTAGTTATTTAAAAATTATTTTTTTAAGAAACATTTTTTGGCCCCGAATGCCTTGAAAAATATGATTTTAAAGACCACTTTTGTTGGTCTTTTATTCCTTTAAAAATAATGATTTTAAAGTCCACGATTATTAATCTGATAGTCCTTTAAAAATATTTTTTAAAACTCCTTGTTTATTGGTCTGAAAGCCTTTAAAAATATTCTATAAAAACCTCAATCTAGTTGGTCCCATAGTCACTTAAAAATGTTATTTGAAAATCCACGTAAGTTGATCTTACGTTGACCTCAAAATAATGTTATTTTAAAAATCGACAATTGTTGTCCTTTTAGTCCTTTAAAAAATTTTCTTTAAAAAATCCAAATTTATTAGCTTTCAAGTCCTTTAAAATTTTTCTTTTTAAAATCCCAGTTTGATAGCCTTTAAAAAAATATTCTTTTCAAAATCCGCACTTTTTGGATCTATAATTATTTTTCTTCTTGTTTTACGTATCTCTTAATTGCAATTTTTTTAATAATTTTCGTTTTTCTTTTCTCTTTTTTACAGAATAAACTAAAATAGAAAAGGTCCTGCACAAACGAAGAGAACCGCTGGTATGCGCGGAAGCATTCGGTTTATTCTAATTTTTTATTTTCTTTTTAACTATTTATGTAATTTGTTTTTAATTTATAGTCTTTAGTTGATAATTTATGTTATTATTAATTTTAAGAGAAGATTTTTTTTTATAAAAACAACAACAATTTATTTTATTTTACAATAACGAATAGCAAAATGCATTTGATATTGTAAAATAAACCTTGAAATTCATAATGTTGTGTGTGACACACACACATACAACCAACATCTATGTGATTATAACAATTATTACTATTATTAAAAAATTAAATTAAGCACAAAAGCTGTATTGCAAAGCTTTTGTTTTCTGAGTTATTTTAATTTTGATATTTAGTTAAAATATATTTTCGAAATAATACTCGTCATATTTTTATTATTTTAAATAAATATATACATATTAAAAATGCATACATATATAAGTCATAAATATATTATTATTATATATCTACTATATATTGCCATAGTTCTCTTATGTATGTTCGTTTCTGTTTATTATTTTTTTTTTATAATTTTTCGTAATTTTAATTTTTAAGACTGAAAATGTCCTGTTCATTTAATTATAATTATATATATATTTTTGATAGTATATTGAAATATATATATGCTGCTTATAGGCAAAAAAAAAACAGTTTCGAAAAATTCAATCAAATTTTTGTATTTAAATATAGGGTATATTTGTTTTTTTGTTATCTAAAATAGATTTTTTTTTTGTTTTTTATTTTGTATATATAAAAAAATAACTATGTATTTCTGGAAACAAAAATAAAATTAAATAATGTAAATAAATTTAAAGTATGATATACAATTAAAAAACAATGGAACAACAACATAAATTTAGCGGTATATAAATACTTAAAAAATATCATTTTTTTAAAGAAACAAAAAATTAAGTCGATAGGATATATCTACAAATATATATAAATATTTTATTTATAATAAATGAAAGTCATAAATATTTTAATCGTTTTTTGTTTTATTTTTATTTATTTATTTTTTTTTTTTTTTTTTTGGAGAACATTAAACAGAATTGATGAATTTCTGGAACATACCTACAAACGTGAATTCTAAAGAAAGTTTTCTAAGTTTTTAAGGGGACGAATAAGACTATTTAAAAAAATGTTTCTAAAGGACTAGATGAATTAAAAAAAATATTTATAATGGACTATCAAGCATTGGGGTTAGAAGAATATTGAAGACATTTTTAAGGGACAATCAAGGGCGGATTTTTAAAATCAAATTTTTAAGGGCTATGGAAACAAAAAAGCTTGGACTGTTAAATAATATTGTTTAAGGGACTACCATAATAATAGTAATAATAATATATTTGAAGGGGGTGTGCACCAACAATCGGGGATTTTAATTGATAAGGACAATATAAAAAATATATAAAAAATGAACATTGAGAGATAAAAATGGTTACACGACCAAAAAGTGTGGTTTTTGTAAAGAATATTTTTTCAAGAGCTCAGAGTTTTAAAGGTAATATTTTTAAAGGACAAAAAAGACCAACAAGTGTGGAATTTTAAAATAATAATATTTTGCGGGGATTTTTATATAACTGTTTTAAGTAACTAGAGTGGGGTTTTAAAAGAATATTTTATAAACCAACACATCACACCAACAAGCGTTGTTTTCAAAATAATATTTTTAAAGAACTAAACTGACCAAAAAGCGTGGCTTTTAGAAGCGTATTTTTTTAAATAATATTTCCCAAGGCATTCGACGTTTTTGGCAACACTGATTATAACCGACACATTGCTGATGGAATTGTGCTATGGGCATTGGCTGTGGCAAATTTGCCAATTGTTGTCGTGAAGCTTCTATTTTTCGGACAATTTTGGCATCTTTGCTTTTTTATTGAAACATACAGTGGAGGCCACATATTTGCAACTTCTGAAAAAAGTTCAAATTTTATTGAAAATCCATAAAAGGATTTTTGAGATGTACAGTGGAGCCCACATATTTGCAACTTCTGAAAAAAGTTAAAAATTTCTTAACATATTCACAATTTCTGAAAAAAATTAGAATTTTCTTGAAAACATATTCACAATTTCTGAAAAAAATTAGAATTTTCTTGAAAATCCACAACGGGAGACACTTTGCTTTTTTTATTGAGACGTATAGTGGAGCCCACATATTTGCAACTTCTGAAAAAAAGTTAAAATTTTCTTGAAAATCCATAAGGGATCCTTTGCTTTTTTTATCGAATCGTACAGTGTAGCCTACATATTTGCAACTTCTGAAAAAAGTTAAAATTTTCTTAACATATTCACAACTTCTGAAAAAAGTTAACATTTTCTTGAAAATCCATAAGGGACCCTTTGCTTTTTATTGAAACGTGCAGTGGAGCCTACATATTTGCAACTTCTGAAAAAGTTAAAATTTTCTTTAAAATCCATAAGGGGGACCCTTTGTTTTTTTATTGAAACGTACAGTGGAGCCCACTTATTTGCAACTTCTGAAAAAAGTTAAAATTTTCTTGAAAATCCATAAGGGGGAACCCTTTGCTTTTTAATTGAAAAGTACAGTGGAGCCCACATATTTTTACTCAGCTTGGCATTGAACTGCTACCATTCGAATTGGAATTCTTTGAGGTCTTAATGAAATTGGGAATGCGTGCCAATAGACCACAATAATATGGATCATCTTGTTTCTTCCGTTGCTGGGTAGATGTCGAACATTTGCACAGATTGATTATTGATTTCATTCATAATTGGGCTATAAGGGAAAATAATAACAAAATTAAAAAAATATGTAAAAATTAATTTTTTCTCATTGAGGTGGTATCGCTGGTAACGTAAGTACTTCGAGTTGTTACAAGAAACATTTTGGTATGAACGGTTTTTTTGTAAAGAAGCTATAAATAGCTTCTGGGGAGAATATCCCAACAAAAAAGCTGAGGGTATTGATGAGGATGAGTGGCGAGATCCGAAACTATAGTCTTCCCTGCCTTATGGCATTGTCCCACACATTCCCTATTAGTGGGGAATGTGTGGGTTGTGGGTTGTAGTTGTTTTTTATAAAAACAACAAAATGGGATTCAACCTGACTGTTTTGCAAAAACAAAATACAAATGGTAACCCAAATAACCCGCCAACACTACTGAATTTTTAAAATATTAATAAAATTCCCCAGGGCCTGAGAAATGTTCTTTTCAAAAATCACTGAGAGCTTCGTGTTTATACCCTTCACCACACTGTGGTACAGGGTATTATGTCTTTGTGCATATGTTTGTAACAGGCAAAAATAATCGAGATAGACCCATGGCTCCTTTTGAGAATATGCATAGAATCACTTTCTGAATCGATTTATGCATGTCCGTCCGTCCGTCTGTCCGTCTGTCCATGTTAAATTGTAAACAAAGTACAGGTCGCATTTATGATCCGATTTGGATGAAATTTGGCACAGCTCATTTGTTTGGCCCAAGGACGAACCCTATTGAAATTGGGAAAAATCGGTTCAGATTTAGATATAGCTCCCATATATATTTTTGCCCGATTTACGGACTTTAGACCCTGAAAATCTTTCGATTTGCACGAAATTTGGGATAGCGTACTGAATTGAGCCACGAAAGATGTGTGCCAAGTTTCGTGAAAATCGGTTCAGATTTATATATAGCTCCCGTATATAGTTTCGCCCGATTTACGGACTTTAGACCATGAAAATCTTTCGATTTGCACGAAATTTGGCATAGCGTACTGAATTGAGCCACGAAAGATGTGTGCCAAGTTTCGTGAAAATCGGTTCAGATTTAGATATAGCTCCCATATATAGTTTCGGCCGATTTTTGGTAAATGGCGTACCAAAGTCCCTATATATCTTTCGATTTGCACGAAATTTGGCATAGCGCACTAAATTAAGTCTAGAATGATGTGTGCAAAGTTTCGTGAAAATCGGTTCAGATTTAGATATAGCTCCCGTATATATCTTCCTCCGATTTAAGGTAAATGGTGTACCAAAGTCCTTATATATCTTTCGATTTGCATGAAATTTGGCATGACGTACTGAATTGAGGCTAGAATGATGTCTGCCCAGTTTCGCGAAAATCGGTCCAGATTTAGATATAGCTCCCATATATAGTTTCGTCCGATTTCATGTTAATGGTGCCCCAAAGTCCCTATATATCTTTCGATTTGCAGGAAATTTGGCATAACGCACTGAATTGAGCCTAGAATGATGTCTGCCCAGTTTCGAGAAAATCGGCCCAGATTCAGATATAGTTTCGTCCGATTTCATGTAAATGGTGCACCAAAGTCCCTATATATCCTTCGATATATTTGGATAGAGCTTCCATATATATTTTCGCCCGATTTTAAGTAAATTGGACATCAAACTCTTCATGCTAGTCAGGTTGACATCAAATTTTGCACAACGTACAAAATTGAGCATAGAATTACGTAGTTGAGTTTTCTAGAAGTACAGACATAGCCCAACAGATAACCTATTTATATTTGATTGAAGTCGATTTATATAACTTATGGATATATAGGTAGATTCACATTTAGATAAATATCACATATTTTATTTCATCCAATTTCATGTTAATAGTCCTGTTTAATATATCCATAGTGGTGAAGGGTATCATATAGTCGTCCCCGTCCGACTTTACTACTTTCCTTACTGGTTTTTGATTGAATTTTGAATTTGTTTCAAAGATCACTAGGAGGGATCTTAGTTTTCCTTACCTTTGGCACAAGGGGACTATCATCCAAATAATTTCCAATATTATATAGACTGCGTCTATGCCTACTCGTTGAATTCGATGAGGTATTCGAATCATCAGAGGCTGCAGGCGTTGGATATATTAGACCCACATGACTTTCAATTGTCGAATTGGGATATTCACTGCCTTGGGTTGGCTTTGTATACGATTCTTTAACATATCGTGACAACGGCATTAATGACCAGTATCCATAATGGACAATTGATTACATTATTATTTGATATGGCATTGGCGTTGCAAATGCAAACATTCCGGATAGAAACGACACATTTCACGATTTATGTTGGTGGTGAATTTACGCATATCGAAGAGCTGTAAAGCCAAACAATGAAATTAGTATTTAAAAAAAATCAAATAGAAATGTATCTCCTTACCTTAGCTAAGATGCCAGCATGCAATGCCATATTGGGCATTTGTAAAATATCCGCCCCAATCACTGTCTCCTCATTTGTTTGACTTGTATTGTGCACAAATGCCCCGCTCATAGCGTTTGATAAACACATTTCCAATTTCATCCATTTTGATTTTGAAACCATCACAAATGGAGTTTTTAAATAACCTTGATTTCCGAATCACGCATGGGATTATCAAAACCATTTAAGCCAATTCTGTGAAGAAAATAACGAAAAAAAATGTTTATTCTTATATTTAATAAAAATATTTGCCAAATACCCACCTGACACACAAATCCTTATTTAGGAACATTTATAGAAATCACGGATGATCTGGCATAGGCCTTGACCACACGACGATTCTTTTCGAATACAATGATGTTCACACAAATCTCATCATCAATTTGTTCCCATTTGTTCAGCACTTCATTGATGTGATCCTAAATAGAAAAGGGAGGAGAAGGAGGAATACATTATTTATTTAAAAATTTCAAGGGAACAACAAGCGTAGATTTGTTCAAGAATGACCATTCAAGACCACTACAATCGTAGATTTTTAAATTAAATGACTATGAAATCAATAAGCAAGGGCCCTACAAGAGTGGTTAACAATCCAAGGGACCTACAAGCGTAGATTTTTAAACGATTTTCGAATCACGCTTGGGATTTAATTGAAGCCAAGGAGGAGACAAAGATAATAAAAAATATACAGTGAGTGTAATAAGTATTTTGCCTCAATAAAAATTTGACAAAATTCTAGTATGACCACACCGAATCCTTGTTTGCAACTATTTATAGAAATCATCGATGATCTGGCATAGGCCTTGGCAACCCTACAATTCCTTTCGAATGCAATGATTTTGGCCCAAATCTCATAATCAATTTGTTCTCATTTGCTCAATACTTCATTCATGGGTTTCTAAATTAAGGAAAAAGAAAATATGATATTTTTTCCAAGGGCCAATATGCTAGGATTATCAAAAATACAAGAGTAGATTTTTAAGGGAATATATTTTGTAGATTCCAATAGGACCAACAAGATTAGATATAAAAAACCAGTAAGGAAAGTAGTAAAGTCGGACGGGGCCGACTATATGATACCCTTCACCACTATGGGTATATTAAACAGGACTATTAACATGAAATTGGATGAAATAAAATATGTGATATTTATCTAAATGTGAATCTACCTAGATCTATCCATAAAGTATGTAAATCGACTTCAAACAAATATAAATAGGTCATCCGTTGGGCTATGTCTGTACTTCTACAATACGAACTACGTAATTCTATGCTCAATTTAGTAAGTTGTGCAAAATTTGATGTCAATCTGACTAACATGAGGAGTTTGATGCCCAATTTACTTGAAATCGGGCGAAAATATATATGGAAGCTCTATCCAAATATTAAGCGATTTCAAACAAACTTGTCACTTGTTATACTAATTTCAGAACATTTTGTTCCTATCAGCCTATTGGTTACTTGGTGCATCAATTACTTAAAATCAATCTATAATAAAAGGGAGCTATATCTAAATTTGGACCGATTTTCACAAAACAAGCCAGACATCACTCTAGGCTCAATTCAGTACGTTATGCCAAATTTCGTGCAAATCGAAAGATATATAGCGACTTTGGTGCACCATTTACATGAAATCGGACGAAAATATATATGGGAGCTATATAGAAATCTCTACCGATTTTCTTGAAACTTGGCAGACACCACTCTAGGCTCACTTCAGTACGTTATGCCAAATTTCGTGCTAATCGAAGGATATATAGGGACTTAGGTGCACCATTTATATGAAATCGGACGAAACTATATATGAGAGCTATATCTAAATCAGGACCGATTTTCACGAAACATGGCAGACATCATTCTAGGCTCAATTCAGTACGTTATACCAAATTTCGTGCAAATCGAAAGATATATAGGGACTTTGGGGCACCATTTACATGAAATCGGACGAAACTATATATGTGAGCTATATCTAAATCTGGACAGATGTTCACGAAACTTGGCAGGAATAATTCTAGGCTCAATTCAGTACGTTATGCCAAATTTCGTGCAAATCGAAAGATATATAGTGACTTTGGGGCACAATTTACATGAAATCGGACGAAACTATATATGGGAGCTATATCTAAATCAGGACCGATTTTCTCGAAACTTGGCAGACATCACTTTAGGCTTCATTCAGTGCGTTATACCAAATTTCGTGCAAATCGAAAGATATATAGGGACTTTGGGGCACCATTTACTTGAAATCGGACGAAACTATATATGGGAGGTATATCTAAATCTGAACCGATTTTTTCAAAACTTGGTAGACATCACTCTAGGCTCAATTCAGTACGTTATGCCAAATTTCATGCTAATCGAAGGATATATAGGGACTTTGGTACACCATTTACGTGAAATCGGACGAAACTATATATGGGAGCTATATCTAAATCTGGACCGATTTTCACGAAACTTGGCAGACATCATTCTAGACCTAAATGATTAGGCTGTACCAAATTTCGTGAAAATCGAAAGATATATAGGGACCGTTTACATTAAATCGGTTAAATATATATATGGGAGCTATATCTAAATCTGAACCGATTTTCCCCAATTTCAACAGGGTTCGTCCTTGGGCCAAATAAGTGACATATGCCAAATTTCATCCAATTCGGATCATAAATGCGACCCGTACTTTGTTTACAATTTAACATGGACAGACGGACGGACGGACATGCATAAATCGACTCAGAAAGTGATTCTATGCATATACTCAAAAGGAACCATGGGTCTATCTCTATTATTTTTGCCTATTACAAACATATGCACAAAGACATAATACCCTGTACCACAGTGTGGTGAAGGGTATAATGATACAAGGTAGCAGCAAATGTGGATTTTTTTAAAAGATTTTATAAAAACAACAAAAACTGGGATTAAGCCTGACTATTTTGCACTTGCAACACTACTAAAGATTTTTTGAGATGTGAACTTTTTAAAAATATTTTTCAAGATACCCGCATGTCTGGATATTTTAAAAGAATCCTTTTCAAAATATCCGAAAGCATGGATATTTTTAAAAGAAAATGTCTTTCATTTTACAGAAAATCATTTGCGTCCCTTGTAGTCTTGTTTAGATACAATATCTTTGAGCACTACCTTTCAGATCGTCCATAACTTCCACAACTTTAAAGCCTATGAGATATTTTCACAGGAAGAGTAACTTTGAGGTATAGACAGATAAGGACTTTTGAGGTTTTCTAATAATGTATATTTTCATAATATAAATATTTATGAAAATATACATTTTTAAATATATAAATGATTTAAATAAAAAAATATATCTCACTTAATGAAGTTTAACTTTATTTGTAAAATACATTTGAAAATATATATAGCATCTCTCTTTACTCTTTTATATCACATCAAACATTTCAAAATACAAAATTAAATTTATAATTTAAAATAAAAAAATTGACTAGTAAAACAATAACAATTAACTATGTTGTACTGTCCTTTACATCTTTAAGATTTCTATCTTTTGATTCGTCCACACGAATAGTTTTCTCTTTAGGCAAATCATATGATGATTCGGAATAAAATTTCATATATGCCAAGGCTGAGAACAGAATAACGCATCCCAGCACAATTTCTTTTTGTAAAATTAAAAGATCATCACGCTCCTGTCTCTTTTTGTGATCGTATTGTTCCTTAGCTGTTCGACGACGTTGAAATGAATCGCCATAATGTTGTTTAGTCCATTCATCAAAGTCATACATTGGCGTTCGGCCCTGGCTGTCGGCAACTTTTGATTTTCTCAAACGTGATTTATAAAATCTCGTTGAAGGATCATCGGGTTCGGGGGCTTCATGTTCCTTTTGGGCATACTGGGGACCGGCCGTGTGGAGAATACCTTAAAAAACAAATGTCATTAATTAGTGATATAGGGAGTAGCATAAATCCCTTAACACATACCTTTATCATATAATTTCCTTAACCTAAAATTACCCAAGATCTCATAGGCCTGAGTGATTTCACGAAACTTTTTATTTCTCCTTGGGTAGCTTTTGGTGTTATCCCCAAGACGTCGTAGTGAGTGGAGTAGTTGACACCACCTGTTGATATGCTCCTTACATGTTTACCCAGTAAAATACTACGAAGAAAGAGGGAACTCAGGGATTTATTTAAGGACATTGTATAACATTGCCACCAAACCAAAACAAACTGGGATTACAAAGCTGACAACTGAAATCAACCGCCGTCGAAATGAGAAGCAGGAAGGAATGAGCGATGTAGACAAGAATCAAAACAAAAAACGAGAATGTGTGGGTTAGGGTTAGCCAGGTTGGAAAAGAGAAGAACGTTAGGGTTCTAGAAATCGTATTTGCAACAAGAACAGCTGTCTTAGTTATGAATATTAAGCAGGGTGAAACACATTAAATTTAAACAAATGTTTGATGTGTGTATATTTTAAAATTTTTATAAATTTATGGGGGATATAAAAAGCCAGGTACGATTATATCGAACTTGTAGGGGCAAAGCAAATTAGTTTGTTATAGAGGAAGTTATATATAATTTGTACAATTTTTCCTTAAGGTGGCTTGTTATATCAAATCAAAATACATATTTTGTGTATCTATTATATATGGATTAATAGTTTATATAAAACGGCATTTACATTAGAACTTTTTACCGGGTTACCTACTTTATGAGGATTTATTTGACATATATGTAAAGGAAATGACAATTGAAACCCACTGGGTTAACGAAATCCTGTTAAATGTAAACGTACTATAACAGTAAAATTATTACAAGGTAGGGTACAGCTTCCAATTGATTACAATTTTTTCTCAAGTTGGCTTGTTCAAATCAAAATACATATTGTGTTTATGTGTATTGTTTTGAATACTATGTCAAATAATTTCAAAATATATTGAAATAAATTCGAATTTAATTGAAATAAAAATGATGTTTTTAACGCATCCGTCCGTCCGTCTGGATGTAATTACTTTGTTATGAATGAAACAAATATTTCATGGTATTTCCTATAGGATTTTGGAAAGAAATCACAAGCGCTGGTGAATGTTATGATTTTTTGAAAGAAATCATAGCTTTCACAAGCACTTGTTGTGTATAGGCGTCAGGTGAGTTGCCCACACTCGGAAAACCCCTCTTACTATGAAAAAGCAACGAAAAAGAAAACAAAACCCCCTAATGTTGACGACACCCGCAAAAGTATAAAGGACCATGATCTGCGAATCTGCACTTGGAATGTGCGCACGTTGTACAGAACAGTCACAGTTTTCGCCTTGGCAGATGTACTCAAGAAGTACAAAGCCCATATAATTGTCTTACAGGAAATGCGTTGGAAAGGGACTGGTGTACGTAATGCAGATGATTACACCCTGTAAACGAGACGTGAATTTGGTTGCGGATTTATGGTTAATAGGAGAATAAAAGACATCGTTTCCAGATTCACTCTAGTAGATGAGCGAATTGCTATAATCGGAGTAAAAGCGAAATTCTACTACATCAGTCTTATTTGCCCATGCTCCGACGAAAGACAAAGACGAACAGACCAAAGACATTTTTTACGAGCGCCTAGAAACAGAATGTGAGCGCTGCCTGGCCATGACATTAAAGTTCTCCTAGGAAATTTTAATGCAAAAATCGGAAGGGAAATATTTTTGGTCCCACCGTTGGAAAATTCAGCCTCCACGACGAAACATCCGACAACGGCATGAGGTTGATTGACTTCGCGGCAGCAAAAACATAGTAGTTAGCAGCACGAGATTCAAGCATCGCGATATACACAAGGCCACCTAGATTTCTCCTGATCAAGCAACAGTTACCGGTGGAAAATTTGATTTTTAAAAACAGAGAGTAAATGTGAAAAAATGGCTTAAGAAACATTTATGACAATAGAAGCATTTCGATGTTATCTAAAAGAAATAATTTTAGCTGGGTTTTAAAATTGGAGAGTCTAGAAATATCATTCAGACTTTGAGGAAGGTGATTATATTCAGAACATGCGGTATGTTCCATGCGTTGTTTTGTGGTTTCTAATCTGCATCGTTTAATGAAAGATTATAACTATTTATCGTATTAAAATGTGTTTGATTTTACGAAAAACGTATGGCGTGGTAACCAATGTTATTTATATATTTGTGCATGTATGTTAGTAGTGCTATAGTGGTAAAATAGTTTTGGATACATTTTTAAACAATAATGACGTCGGATTCATTTTATGAAAGATTGTAAACGACTCTGAGGGCCTTATTTTGTAATCTCTGCAAATACTTCGGAGGTAGCTTTCTATAATCTTATTATTATTTCCAACGATTCCATAATAAGATAGTTTCTGTAATAAAATGTCATAATCTACTAAGTCGAAGCTTTTGGCAAGCAAGTCGTAGAAAACGCCAGCAACTACGCCGCAGCCGTTATCTAAACCATCACATATAAGGTTGAATACAATAACAATATCTTCCTGCGTCCCACTGCCTTTTTTGAAACCAAATTGATACCTGTACAACAAATTGAATTCTTCCATGTAAGCCATTAACTTTTTATTTAATATTTTTTCAAAATTTTTTTTTTACATTTAGAGATATGACATATCTGTAAAGGAATTGGCAAATTTAGATTTACTGGATTTAATAAATCCGACACAATGTAAACGTACAATAATATTCAACTAATCAAGTACTCTCTTTTTTATTACTATCTAGACCCGAAATCGTGTTCTATGAAAATGTGAAATTAAGATTTTAGAAATGAGAAAAATTGTCACTTGATAATATTTATAAGAACATTTACTTTCACTTACTTTGACTTATTGCGAGTGCTTACTAATATAAATCATTTCATTGACGTATATAACACGTAATAAACACGATGTAAACATAATATAAAACATATTTCTTTCACTGACGAAAATTTGTAGCAATTCCCCTAAAATATTACCAAATGTTGTGTTGTGTATACCCCACTATATACATTAGTATTCTCCATCAGCTGTTCGCTCTTTACATCCCTTTTTGACATCGCAATGTGAACACCCCTAATTTAAATACCAAAACTCCACAATTTGTCAGGTATACACAACGCTGTATCAACATTTGGCAAATGCCGCATTTCTATGCAATAAAATTTCAATTATTTCGCTAATACGTGGATTTTTCCACATAATTTCAATATTCTTGGATTAAATTGGTTTATTACCTGCACCAAAGAGCGCATATTCAGGTATACAATAAATAAAAATTCGATGTTACCTCGCGTACGGTATAATTTGAAATTTTAATACCATTTTCAGCAACACTGGCGCTTAGACGCATCACATCTTTTTTTTTTGAATTTGTTGTGCTAGAGTGCGGTTTATCAGTCAAACTGAGCAGAACAGGACCCCGAGTGCATTCAATTGTAGAACATTTTTGTGATTAAAAAACAGTGAATTTGTTATGAACCTCTTGATTAAATCAAAAGAAAAAATTTGAACAAAAAACATGGATCGTTTTGTAACACGAGCACCAACATGGAAGACCGTGAACTATGGCAGTGTTGTGGCTCAAGCCAATAATCGTAGCGCGAATTCTAAATTTTCTGCCGCGGCAACAGTAGCATCTCAACAATTAAAGAAACAGCCTTTGCAGCAAAAACAATTGGGTGGAAATGTCCCAAAACCAATGGCTCAAGATTTTGGAGAACGTCTTGCGGATATTTTCAAGCCCACAGCAAATTTAGAGACCTTAAATATCAATGGAAATAGTAATGACAGTGGTCTGAGTAGTGCCTCAAGTATATCTCCACCCCAAAATCATATGGAGGAGAATATGCAGAATGTGCCTCACCACATGCAGACGCCAACCAAGAACAAGGGATTGGGTAAGTGAAACTTTGGGATATTATTTAAAAATGTTCACAATTTTGAGAAATGTATTTGAAAATATATTTATTAAATTGCTTTTGTTTTGTTTGTGTACTAAAAAATCCATCTGAAAAACATCTTGTGTACTAAAATATTTGTCGTTTGGAAAATGTGTTGGCAATTCAGAATTTCATTGAACATGTGTCTGTGTGGGTGTGCTGACTGTGAGTAAAAAGTGGTCAAAGAGAAGAAAAATGACTTTTTTGACGTTTATTTGACAGTTATCATACTGAAAAAGAAGGGGGAAATAAATTATAAACAAGTTTTCTTTTGTTGATTGTGAAAAAATAACATTGAAAATTATTCTTCTGAAAATCAAGACTAATTTTCATTATCACACAAACAGGCAAACTGGGTGACTATATGGATGGTCCCGAGGAGAAGGAAAATGATACATATATGACCCACAACAACAACCGTACACCCAAATCCATCCAAAAGAAGAAGGCCACAGTTGCTGTTGGTCTAAAAGAAAACACTCCAAGTAAACAACTACCTCAAACCCCCAAAGTCAATAAACCCATAACAACAACAAGTACAACAACCGCTGATAAATTAACTCCTTCAACCAATCCAATGTTAATGGCACGTATACAAAGGGATTTGAACAGTCCCTCCGCATCGGTACGAGTAAGGGCCCTTAAGGCCATAAGGTAATGTTACTTACAATACATGACAAATACAAAAATGAACAACAAATCCGATTTATTTTTCAGCTCACCCACCAAATCTCCTTATACCCATTTCGATATACCCGAGGCTGAGCAAAGTCTTAACTTTTCGGCTGTCCAACAGGAAGCACCCGATATCAAGGAAGTTATGCGTAATGTTGTTGTCTATGTCGAAGTTAGGTCGGGTGAGGACAATCGTTCCGATGGTGTACGAAAAGTTATTGAAGCGCTGGGCGCTCGTGTTAATCTCAAATTGTTACGGTATGCGGGAAGATAAGACGCCAAATTAATTTTATTATTTATAAATGAACATATTTTTGGTTTTGCAGTGATACAACCCATGTCGTCTTTAAAGATGGCCTATTGTCCACATTTAAAAAAGCCCAACAATGGGGCATACCCGTCGTTTCAATCTTATGGATTGAGGCATGTAAAACTAAAAATCGTATATGTGATCCCAAAGATTATCCCATATCGAATTTAGATCGTTATGAAAATCCTGAATTGTATACAAAAATGAAGGTAAGTAAATATTTTAAAATTTTATAAACATTTAAGTAATATTTTGATCCCATATAAATTTTAAACAATTCTTATTAGAAGCGCTATAAATAGTTTTTCTAGTGTTTTGTGGAAAATACCAATATAAGCTTTCCACACATTTCTTTTTGTTATTTTGGAGGTCAAATATGTATTCGGTTACAAGGACAACTATGTTTTGGTGACATTAGCTGTGTTCCAGTAATTTTTGTAAAGTAAAATTAATGTTCAAATTGATATGAGAGGTTGAATCTAGCAAAAATTAGTTTCAAGGATATGTTACCAACTCGAATAAAAATTTGCATATCGTTTCAAATCCAAAACAGTCGGTCTTTAGAAGTCTTAGTGTGAAATTGTCGAATAAGACAGTAATGATTCTATGTGTCATCCACAGACAATATTCTCTATGTGGGACTGATGAAATCTGCTAAAGTTTTATCTCAACAGGTGTAGTGTGAAATTATCGAATTAGAGAGTAATCCTGTGTATGGTAATAGTTCCTTTTGTAATCTGCAAACTATATTCTCTATGTCAGAGCCTGATGAAAACTGCTAATGGTTTATCTCAACGGGGGTTTGATAGAAATATCATTTAGTATAGTATTATATATTAGTATTTCAAAATCGATGTGCATGTAGTCACCGACGTTATTTCCATTAACCAATAAACGTCTTTATGACGTAATTCCAGTAGCCTCAAAACCGATATGATGGAGTTTATGGTCAAGTTGGTAAAGTGCGCACCATTATACCGTATCGCCATAAATCTTAACGCCTTCCAATAGATTTTTGCTAGAATAGAGTTTTATGAGACCTCTCATTTTCTGCTGGACAAAGTTATTTTTAGACATGTCCGTCTGTCTGTTGATGTTATGTTCCAAAAGGAAATAGTTGATCATACAAACGATATTCTGATGAAGATGAACCAGAAGCCACAAGAAGAAGTAGGAAAATAACTCGTTTGTCAAAAAACTATTTGACTATTTAACGGGCTTCAATGCAGAAAGAATGCATAACAATGACTCAGAAAACTTTGAAGATATTTTAAACAGTGTAAATACAAACGGAGAGGGAAGTAGAGGAGGAGCTGAATTCAATGAAGGCAAATAATGTCCTAACTCCAAATTGTTAGCGTCAAAGTGGGTCTTCCGAATAAAAGAAAATGAAGATGGGGCCCGGCGAAGTATAAAGCTTTATTTATCTATTGTCTCTGACTAGTTGTGAGAGGATATCTTCAAAAGTATTGAGTAGACTACAGTGATACATATGCACCTGTTGCAAAGATGAACATGCTTCGAATTGTCTTAGCGGTCGGAATACAACATACATATTTCTTACATCAGTTGCACGTAAAAACTGCATTTCGGCAGAACATATACATGGCTCTGCCTGATGGATGGTGTAAATTACAAAAGGGGTCATTACTGCAAGCTTGAGAATTCTCTCTATGGTCTAAAGCAAGTACCCAAATGCTGGAACAATAAGTTTAATGATTTAATCTCTTGTATATACCCAAGTGTTGGCAGGTATCGTATGGTCGTTGTTCTTGTTGTTGTAGCAGCCCTAATGGTTTTACGCAATGGGGTGAGGTGACAAACGTTGGCCAAGTAAGATTCGGGTCGTTTCGGATCGTAGACTCCTCTGTCGTGGAAACTCATCGTAAAAAATTCGCCAAAATTGTTCATAGAGTCTTTTCTCTGCAGGCGGGTCAAGTTCGAAGATGGTCTATATCGGTCCTAGTTTAGGCATAGCCCACATATAAGGGCACCCCCGATTTTCGATATTTTGGGGTTCTTGAGCGTGTTTTTTAACCGAATTCGCTGAAATTTGATACATTGGGTTGTTTTTTGGGTACTAAATTTCTTCACTATAAATTATAAATATAGGTCCATTTTTTCGGGTAGCCCCATAGAAGACACCCTCAATTTTCGATATTTTGGAATTTGGTATTTTGTAGTCGCATATGGTCTTCCTACTAAAAATTATTAATATTCGCCAACTTTTATGGATAGTTCCCATATAACCCCCTTCTTATATTAAAATAGTTAGCTGATTACTTCCGTGTGTATGGGGACAAATAGTATAGGGGATATTCGTTACTCGAAATATTCAGTTTTACCCTACAAATTATGATTTAGCCATCGGTTGTAATCATTCCGCTTTCGAAGAAAATCGTCA
Organism: Musca vetustissima; assembly: GCF_032173495.1. Taxonomy (NCBI): domain Eukaryota; kingdom Metazoa; phylum Arthropoda; class Insecta; order Diptera; family Muscidae; genus Musca; species Musca vetustissima. The sequence continues at coordinate 19,734 of NW_026887154.1, read as the reverse complement.
TAAAAAAACTCGAACCTGAAGATATTTAGGCATCTCCCCCATATATTTATACCACCTGAAGGAAAGAATTAAGATAAAAAACTAAAATATTGGTTTCGAAATTGACATATGTCGGTCATATAATTATAACCCCAAATATTCGCCAATTCCTACACTATGTAATCTGTATTGCAGTAGTTTGAGAATTTTATATTCTACCATGCGTTATTATATATATATTGGTGAAATTTGTATTTGGTGTACACAATGGTTTACATAAACTGGTTCGTAGAATTATCGGTATAGGTTCAATTTTTGGTATGTCCCCTATGTGTTCAGTTTAAGTATCTTTCAGTATACCTATGGTGGAGGGTATCCAAAGTTCGGCCCGGCTGGACTTAACGCTTTTTCATTTGTTTATATTTGTTTTGCAAATGTACGTTTGTACATTCCTCAACGTAATTGTCATATTACTCCAACTACCAGTATAGGGTTAATATCATTATCAATTTCAATTCCCTCGGTTATGATTAAAATGTTTGCGATTAGAAGTAAATTATTTATCTATTGTCTCTGACATAAAAAAACAAAAGATAAATTAAATGACATTTACATCAAAACTGAATGAATGAGTGACGAACGGACGATGTGCTGTTGAAGAAAAGTTAAACATTTGTGACCTTGTAAAATGTTAATGCCTTTTTCAAACAAATATTCATGTAAATGTCTTCTAAATTCCCTTTGTCGCCACGTGAAGCTAAGCAAATAATACAACCTGTTGCCTGTCCGCTGACTACCGAAAAAAACCAAACAATTTTTGATTTATAAATTATATGATAGAACACAATTGTGTTTTATGTACATTAAATGAGACATTAAAAGTAATCTTATCATAAATTTACTTTCGAAATAAAAATCGTAAAAAATAATAACTGAACATGTCGTCTACCACGATTAGTACTTGTATATGTATGATCAGCAATATATCAGAGTTTCGATAAGCATAACAACAAAATTATGTTTTAATTTAAATGTTAGTAGCTATTAGCAAATATAGAGTATTGTATTTTATTCCAGAATATTGGGCATTCATTGAAATAATCATTATAATTTCATAACAAATTATTTAATTTAAATCATATTTTTTTTATTTTGAGGGACTGATAACAGTATTTTGACATTTTTAAGGGTTTAATGAATACACAAATAAGATTGATATAGGAAATAAAGTGATCATATTCGATTACTTAATTTTTTTAAGTTATTGAAATGTAATTTATTGTGGAGTAGATGTCGGTTAGAAACTTGCAGATTTCTCCATCTAAATCAACTACTATTGTATTCAGATCATGGACAAAGGAGGTAAAGCGGCAACTAAACATACCGATCAGAAGAAGGATCAATCCAACGGTCCAAAATCCTAAAATACTAGGAGTCACCTTTTTGATAGCCTCCTGACATTCTTTAGGCACGCCGCAGCGCAGAAAATAAAAGCCCAGAAGCGTAACATTGTGCTCAAAGATGTCTTGACTACTTACAAAGTTGTACGTAGATTTGTCCTCAACTACGCTGTCCCAGTTTGGACATCGTCCGTTCAGCGATTCTCAATGGAGCAGCAATCTGTCAATGATCATCTACGAAATCGTGTCTAGGGATAAGTAAATCGACTTTTTGTATTGCAAAGTCTAAAAGTCAGAGTCGTCTTTAGATTTGTTGACAATTGGTCTGTTCCCGTACTGCAAGAATCTACTACTTTTTACGATAACGAATTTTCCTTTATGAAATCGAAGAAAATAGTAAAATCGAGTAGATTCTTGCAGTACGGGAACAGACCAAATAATTCATATAAAAAAATTTACATTTTAGTCGATTTTTCATGAGTTGTTAAAAGTCGAAAATCGGTTTTAAACTTGTTTGACAAAATCTAAAGATCGAAAAGACGACTTTTTAGCCAAAGGCAAAATTCGAAAAGTCTAAAATCGACTTTTTGGTCAAAGGCAAAAATCGAAAAGTCTATACTCTGTCAACGTATAGCGGTAGCCGAAGCTGAGAAGACCATGCCCAGAAGAGCCAGAACTATCTTAGCTCAGATACGGTCAGGATGATCAGTCATCCTCTGTATGTGTATCAAGCGACAGTCGCCGGGATCGAAGACATTTGTCCCAGTTGTAGGCAGGGCCGACTTTTGTTTGATCTTTAAAGAAATCGAAAAGTCGACTTTTCCAGATCGAGCCCAAATTGCCTAAAAATTACAAATTCCGTAACTTTTTGGATCTGTTGACAACAATTCATATAAAAAAATAAAAATTTTAGTCGATTTTGCATTAGTCGTTAAAAGTCTAAAATCGATATTGAACTGGTTTGACAAAATCTAAAGATCGAATAGTCGACTTTTTAGTCAAAGGCAAAAATCTAAAAGTCGACTTTTACGCTCAATTACTTATCCCTTATCGTATACCTAACTGTCAACCTCCAGCGGCGGTCAGCATGATCGAAGACATTTGTCCCAATTGTAGGCAGGGGCCGCATGATACAGGCCATTTATTTTGTTTTGCTGTTTAGTTCAGCCCACGGAGGCCAGTAGAAGTGGCGAATTTTTTTTGCAGCTCCCAACCTAACATTTTACAACTACACAACTCTTCCCATTAATCCCATCACTCGACACATAAACCCATAAAACATCTACAAATTTCCGCATCCACCATATATATAAATTTAAATTAATTATTTATACTTATTTTTTTTTTTATGATTTTATGTTAAGATAAATCTATTGTTAGGTTTAAGATTTTTGAGAAATAGATGTATAGTGGTTTTTGGAACCGATCATGGCCTTGTGGCTAGGTTCCCATTCATGAAAAAATAAATAAATTTTACATTAAAAAAAATTGAAATGTACACTTCATCGAAATTCAAACCCGCATCCAACAGCCGTATCCATCCACAAACCAATAGTAGACACATGTTTAAAATAAAAAGCTAACATTATTAAACTATTTCAGGGAAAACGAGACAGCCAAACTGTTACAACAACAACCAGCCTGATTTCAGCCCTGTCTTGGTTGTAACCGAAGAAAAATTATTAGATTTTTGTACAGAGAGTTTGCTTATTGAACACCTACTGATTGTATTGCTGATTGATCTCCAATTTCACATATTACCTCCAAAAATAATTGATACATGGTCGATAGCTTGTAAACAGCTACTAGACATTTTAGGAACCAAATATATACATATGAACCAACAACAACATGCGAATGCAATTGTTGTTACTATTTATGCCGGTATCTTTATCAAATTAAACAAAACAACTACAGAGCAGAGCAGCACAAGAAATGTGGTGATAACTTATTTACACTTTGTGATAAAAACAAAACAACAAAAACAAAGCTATAGCTACTCCCAAGAATACGTGATAAAAATCCAAGTCTGAACATCTATCAGACCCAGTATTTTGTATAAAATTATGAATGTATGCCATATCAAAGGGCATCTTGGGTTGGCGTCATTCATATCGCCATTCATAACAAGTTTACACACGACACAACACACAACGCGGCTATATACAGGATGATAATAACATAAATATACGTGCAGATTTAGACAGCTATATTTTGCTATTTTTTTTCTTTTTTTCATCTTTCTATGCAGTGTCTGTTGTATTTTGCTAGATTTGTGATGATTCTTGATTATTATCTTCAAAATCTAGATTATTTGGATTGTTTTCTGCATACCTTGTGTTTTCGTTTATATTTAATTTTTTTTCATATATTAATACAAGACATGATCTAAGCTACATGGGCTTATTGTATAAATTTATGATACCGGCTATTTCAATACCATTGTTAAGGAAGATAGGCAGGCAGGCTGGTTGCTTGCTGTGGCTGCACGTCTGGCTAGCGTTCGTACATGTAGACTAACAGTCGCATAATGATAATTTATGCTTTCTTTCCTTTCTGGGTGCTATAAAAATTTTAAATGCTTTTTAAATTGTATATAGTTTTAAATTTGTTTTTTATTGCTTAAAATGTATTTTTATAAATCATATTTATTTATGATTTAAAACAGCTTTTAATACCATATTTTTTATTTGCCATATAAAATATGTTTTATAAATCATATTTATTATTTCATTCATATTTTTTGTTCAAAATTTGTTTTTTACTCTAATAAAAAAAATTAGCTTTAATTCGTTTTATATGACTAACTATTTTCCCCTTCTTTGATTTATAATCAAGAGCGATAAGTTTTTTTTTATAGTTTTGTTATCACACTAATTTTCAAATGCTCTAAAGATTGGTCACACCCACTAGTTGGTAAATATGTTTTTAGATGTTGTATAGCAGATTTCCATAGTTTGAACATATAACGAAAATCGTATAAAATTTTGATTTAAAATCTATTGGCTTGTTTGATTTAAAACGCTCTTCCTCTCTATCAAGTTAGGTTATACTAACTTCAGTATTTTTTGTGCATATCGGCCACATTTTGAGATCTTAGTGCATCATTTACTTAAAATTGGGAGAAAATATATATAGGAGCTCTATCCAAAACTGAACCAATTTCAACAAAACTTTACACACGTTAGGTTATCATAACTTCAGTAAGTTGTGCAAAATTTTGTATTTATCGGCCTATCTTTGTGTGCACCATTTACACGAAATCGGATGAAAATATATATGGGAGCTATATCTAAATCTTCACCAGTTTTCATGAAACTTAACACACATCATTCTATACATAATTCAGTACGCTATGCCAAATTTCGTGCAAATCGAAGGATATATGGGGGCTTTGGTGCTCCATTAACATAAAATCGGACGGAAATATATATATGGGAGCTATATCTATATCTGAACCGATTTTTCCCAATTTCAATATTGTTCGTCCTTGGGTCAAATAAGTGACTTGTGCCAAACTCCATCCAAATCGGATTATAAATGCGACCTGTACTTTGTTTACAATTTAACATCTACAGATGGACGGACTGACGGACATGTATAAATCGACTTGAAACCGAAAACCCTATCTGCAGTTTATAGTTTACAAATTTCATAATATCAAAGACGACAATATAGTTCTCCCAATCGTAATCCTTGTTCCTCCCCAAAAATACTTCTCCTGTCTTGCCCTTGGAGTTACGACTCACTCCCTGCAGTTCGGGCATCGACCAACTGACAACAAAATGGCTTTTTACTAATGGCCCCCCTTTGAGGGACAATCATTGTAACTAGTTCGTCAGGTGGAACCTTTGGACATCCGTTTCACGGCCTTTGATTGTTTTTTGAGTTAGGCGGGTTATACATAGTTTTCCGAAAAAAGGTTGTTTGCACCGAAATTGTTTTTTCACATTAAATTTATGTTTGTAAAAGCGATTTTTTAATTTCTCATCCAAAAAATCATTGGAAATACAATTATTTTAGGCTATGGAGTTCTATCTATTATATCGATTGTGATATCGGACCTCTTGGTTTAGGAGTAATAATTGAAAACCCATCAACCTGGACATTAAAGTGTACGTGTGTGGCCATATATTTCATCATGAAATAAATAAATAAATCCCTACAAGTCCCAATGTACTTCTTTGTAACTCATTTGTGTCTCTATTTCCCGCGATGATTGCCATTTCGTCTTCAGAAAGTAACACAGAGATTCCTTTATTCGAAAACTGTTGAGAAAAAATGTTTAACGTTAAATAAAAATACATTTTTTTCTTTGTTTTAATTATATAGAATTTTTCTAAAATAGATTTTTAAAATCTATTTTATTTCATTTTTTATTGTTTATTTTTTTTTTATTTTTTATTTTGCTTGTTCTTTTTTTGTTGTGATCCATTTATGTAATATATAGTCTTAATCATCATTATTTACAATTACTTGGATTACAAGTCTCTTGCTTATAATAGAGTTTTTATCTGTTAATAGCCTTAAAATAATAAAACAATTAAAAAATATCTTAAAAGAAAGCTAACTTTTTGTTTATACTGCTGACAGTTAAGAGGGAAAATAAAATAAAATCAAGCTATAAAGGGACATTATAAAAAAATTGTGGAAATATAAGTACATATAGCGGGATAATTTTTCTATTAATTATTTTTTTAGAATGAATTTGGTTGGTTTTGTAAAGAAAAGTAGCAATTTTTTTTTGTTTTTTTTTTGCATTGGATTTTTTTTAAATTTGTTTGTATAAATTATTTACAATTTTATAAATTTGATTTGTTTTTAAAATCGTCTTATGTATGCGGGACAGAACTAGAGAACAAATATTTTAACTATGGAACAAATAAAATCTTCTGTTAGTTTTTATATCTAGCTTGGAATTCTTACTAAGCTTTACAGTAGCCATGCTTGATTTGGGCACTTTTTTTTGTTTTTTTTTGTTTTTTTTTTTTTTTTTTTGTATAAAAGGGGAATGTGTTTTCTAAAAACAAATGGATATACAATTTCCACATAATTTTTATTATTTTTTTTTTTACTTTTTTGGGTTTTTTTTTTAGTTGTTCTTTTTCATTTATCATTTGTATTTACGTCTATATTTAAATAAAAGTTTCTTTTTTTAAATAATGAATTAAATATTATAGCATAATAAAATAATTTTTGCATAATGATGAAAAGTTTCAAAAGGCAAAACTTTTCTAGGAATTGCTAATAAGCCATCGTTGACTGCTGCAATAGCTTGTTCCGTCACATCCGATTCACAACAACAATTATAACAATAGAAACGACCAACACGACGACAACAGTAATTTAAGTGACGACGACGACCGTAGTAGTTGTAAAGACATCACGATAGTGTTACTTCCAAACACATCATAATTAGGAAACCGGCAATTGTACCCCAGGTGGCAATGCTACCATTACCGCTGGCATGAGCCTCGGGCAAGATATCATCCGCAACAATATAGATCATGGCACCGGCAGCAAATGACAAAGCATAGGGTAAAATCAAATTGGCAAATGTCACAGCCACTGCACCCAATATACCGAAAATGGGCTCGACCATACCTGACAGCTGACCATACCATAAGGCACGCAATACACTAAATCCGGCCGCATGTAAGGGCAGACTGACAGCCAAACCTTCGGGGAAATTTTGTATACCAATACCAATGGCCAAATTACGGGCAGCTTCGAACGTTGAGGCATTATTTTGTCCCACAGCACCGAAACTAACACCCACGGCCAAACCTTCGGGTATGTTGTGTACAGTGATGGCCACAACCAGCAACATAATACGCTTCCATTGGGCACCAGCCGCCTGTTGGGCGGCCTTTTCGGCATCTGTTACATATGTAGTATTTGTACGTTCAATATCAACGCTAGGCTTCTTGCGGCGTCTCGGCTCCGAATGGCTATGCTGTACACTCAGACAATCGGAGAAGCTATCCATACTTTTGGCTGCTTCCATGCCGCTTCCATGACCATTTTTCTTATCATCGATGGCAATATCGGCTTTATCCTTTGTTTGAGTCATTTGCAACATCATATCGTTTGAATTCAAACCGAGATAAGACATTAATTTATCACAACCATAAACAAAGATGGCACCCAATAGGAAACCACCCGATACCGGTAGGAAAGCATAGACGCCATACAGATTTGAGGTTTCTGCCATTTCAATTGCCGGCTTAAGGAGAGACCAGAAAGCGGCGGCCACCATAACACCGGCAGCAAAACCTAAGGCGGCATCTAAAGATTTGCGTTGATTACCGCGTACAAAGACCACACATGATGCACCCAAAGCTGTGAGGCCCCATGTTAGGAGGGTGCCCAAAAGGGCTTGTGTTACTGGACCGTAATTTGGTAGCATGTTGGTGATTTATTTTGTTTTTTTTTTTTTTTTTAATTTAATTTTTATTTATTTTTTTCGGTGGTTTCGAGTTCTGAAAGCAAAAAAGAGAAAAAAGTTTTAGTTTCTTTCGTAAATTTGTCAACAAATTATTTTTTTATAAATAATTTTAAATGTGTATATGTATTTATATAATCCATGAATGTTAAACTTTAGGGAGGAGGTTAAAACTCTCTATTAAAGAGCCTCAAAAATAGATAATTTTAGCTTTTTTTTATGAAAATAATGCCTGGAGAAGAGGATCCATACAGTTTCATAAGAAAAGTAGTAGCAGTTACTCAAGAAGACCACACGACCCTTTTCATGAAGAACTACAACTGATTTTCATGACGATTAATAGCTCATATTCCAGAAAATTTTATATTTACCAACTTCAGAAGGACCAAAATCTTTTCTTAAAAAAAATCGATTTTTTTACAAGATGTTTAAGAGCTTTTTTTTAAGAATATGACTACTGCATTGTTATGAAAAAAAATATTCTCAAAAAATGCTTAAAATTTATTGTGGACAACCTGTAGTTCAACTATGAAAAAAATACCTTCAGTTCTTCAGTGAGAAGTGTATTAAGTTGTCAACTTGTGATTTTAGTATAGGAAATGTTTCCAAAATTGCATTTTATTAAAATTCATGTAAAGGTCCATTTGTCCCCTTTTTTAAAAATCACAATATTTTATTACCACTAACCCCATACCACTCAACATAATGGCGCGTGATTTAATCAGATATTGATGGATGTTATCGTCTCTAATTTATTTAAATCGCTAATTAAATTTAAATGTTTTATTATTGTAAATTTATAATTTTATTGCTTTTCCGGGAAGACGGCTAATAAATGCCTTAATATGACACATAATGTTTTATCACGGGACTTTTTGTTGTTGATATATATTCAAATATGTATATAAATAAATTTATACAATAATTTATATACATCTTTTATGTTTTAATTAACGTTGACCTAATGAATTTTTAATATTGTTAGTTTGCTGCTGCCTAAAGGACATTGTTGTTTGTTTTTGGATTTAAAAATGCATGTTTTTTTTTTAAATTTATTATTTCGAACAGTTTTGGCAATTTCAGCTTAGTGCACGTAAGATCAATGACATTTCCAAATTGTCATGTTTAAATATAAAGGGGATTGTAGATTTAGGCTCTAAAGGTCGATACCTAAACATTTTAAAATACGAACGAACGTTCGAAAAGACCCTAAAACTATGAGTGCTGCTATCCCCAGGCTGGAGAAAACTACTCATGGAATACAATAGTTATCACTTCCTTTATCTAATGCGTCTTCAGTGGCTGCTTCCGTGGCTTCAACTGGTATAATTCCACAATCTTCCCAAAGACCATTAGTAACGGGATTTCTTCTTACTATTTGCTATTAGAATGTAAATTTAATTCGTTTATATACTGAAAACCTTGGTTTTGATTATAATATTATAGTATTTTCTGAAACTTAGCTTCAAACATCTCTGCTTGCTTAATAATGAAATTCTAAGTTCAAAATATCAAATATTTAAAAAAGATCGGATTAGTGCGATCAGGACGCAGTTGATGCCAAATATTTCTCCACTAACTTATGTAAATCATTTAACTGATATAGAATTTGTCGGCATATCCATTGAATTGGGTAAATTTAAATTTTTCGTCACTTGTTCATATATTCCACCTTCATCGCAGCTTGATATTTATAATCACCATATTCAGAATTAATAAAATGAATGACTCGGACCGAATATTAGTTCTTCGCCATATGTGAAGTGGCTTTCATTGTCAGAGTCAGAATCTCTTACTCCTTTGAAATCGGATATGAATTTAAATTAATTTACTTCTGAAATTATTAATCGATTTTGTGACCATATCTCCAACAAATAAATAATATATTAAATAATCATGAGAGAATCCTTGATCTTTAGTATTTGTAAATCATACACCATATTTTGAATTAATTTGAGTTCCTTCGATTTGCATTATTGAAGATAATTAACATCCTACAAATCGTCAAATTCATTCAAACAAATATGGAAAATAGCAAAGTCGAACTGGGCCGTCTATATGATACCCTTCATCACTTTGGGTATATTTAACATAGTCTCCTAACAGATGTCGCCTATTCGAAATAACATTGAACTTGAACGAAAGATATATAAGAACTTTGGTGCGCAATTTCTATTAAATCGGACGAATATATATATGGGAGTTATATTTAAATCTGAACCGATTTTCACGAAACTTAAAACACATCATTATAGACTCAATTCAGTACGCAATGCCTTTTCCTTAAATCGGACGAACATATATATGGGAGCTATATCTAAATCTGAACTGATTTTCACGAAACATCACGTACGTCATTCTAGTCTTAATTCAGTACGCTATGTCAAATTTCGTGCAAGCCGAAAGATATATGTATAGGGACGTTGGTGCACCATTTACCTTACCTGGGGGCTATATCTAAATTTGAACCGATTTTTCCCAATTTCAATAGGGTTCGTTCTGGGGCCAAATAAATGAGCTGTGCCAATTTTCATTCAAATCGGATTATAAATGCAAACTGCACTTTGTTCACAAAAATACATGGACAGACGGACGGACATGCATAAATCAACTCAGGTCTCCTTTTGCTGTTACAAACATATGCACAAAGACATAATATCCTCTACTACAGTGTGGTGAAGGGTATAATAATTTAAATCAACAAATTCTGATAATTGGTCGTTTTCGACTTTTAAAGGGGTCCAAATACATGAAGGTCCAAAGACATCGATTGTTATTTTTGTAAGGGCCCATTCGAAAAAAATTGAAATTTTCTAGCAAAACCTCTTTTGTGAAGCTTCTGTATATATTGAAATTTTATTGTCTTTAGGCCTTCCGCTGAAAAACAAACATAGTTTTGTATAATTTTAGCCTTCTATCGCAATTTAAATAAAATCTAGCAAATCCCAGACAGCATAGTTTAGAATTTTAAAGTTTAAAATAATTCTGGAAAGAATTGATTCTCATCGAGTCCCATGTTTTACTCTAGAAATTGATAAAGAAGACATTGAACAAATAGTACGCAATAAAACAATAGGCAATACAAATATAAGAAAAAATAATAAAAGAAAATGGGGGATCTAAGAAACAACAACAACAACTAAATTCATTAAGATTCCAAGCTATGCTGCTGGTTTCACACAAAAAATAAAATAATCGGCAAGTTTTTGCTGTGTTTGGGTTGTTTAAATACAGTTGGTGTTAAGAGTTTTATATATGATGGAATATCACATAGAATAATATACCCCGCGCGCACACAAAATAAATAAACAAAAAATGCAACCAATCTATGACCATGAAAGGAGGAAACACAACAAACACTTTTGCTATCGTTGTTGTTGTTTCCGCATACTACAATTCACTTATTATTTTTTTTTTGAAAAGTTTTTAATGAGTTTCCCTCCTTATGTTGGAGAGGAAGAGAGGGAGGTAAATGTATTTTTTTGCATTTAATACCCATTATTATAATTACCTTTATCTTTATATGTGTAAATTTAAAACAAAAAAAGATTTAAAAGTTTCTGGTGGTGTTTTGTAGTCGATTGGTACAAAAAAAAACTGCCACGTTCCCTCCTTTCTTTGATAATCCCTCTCGCAGCTATTCTAGTAACACAGCAAGCCAAGTAATGAATGATCTCAGACGACGACGGGTATATATGTATGTAAATTATACACAGCCAGCAGCATACACACGAACAAACACAAACACGCTATATCTAACACGCTTTACATACAAAACAATAAATGTTCTGCCGTTTTTTTTTTCTTCGTTGAATTTACAAAATTCCGAACAATATTTTTTGATGGGAAATATTTTGTCGTACTACAGCACTACTGGTCCAGTGACAGTTCAATTTGGTTATTTGTTGTTAATAAATACAAAAAAACATCTGTTGGATAAATGTGTTGATGGCCCGGTTAAAAAAAAATGATTGTTTGATTTGTTGAATTATTTTGGAGATTCTTGTTTCTTTTCGATGCTGTTGCTTTTGTTTATATAGTATAAAGTTTAGTTTGTTTGTATGTTTTCTTTATATTTTTTATTTTTGTTTGGTTGATGTTGACGTTGTTGTTGTTTTTTATTATTATTAATGGAACAGCAAACACCTTTCTCCAATTAGGGTTTCACTTGTTTTTTCTCTTTTGCTGCTGTTATATTTTATTTTTGTTTTGTTTAATATATGCTTTTATTACACTTGCATTTTGCTGCTTCTTCTTCTTCACACAAGAATTGTCATCAACAATGATGCTCGCACCGCAAAAAAAGACAACCGTCGTCAAAGGGCATTGAAGTTGATTATAAACTAAACTGGCGACTAAACGTAGAGCGGCGGGGGGACGTCTAAAGAAGAGTGAACTCCTCACCACACAAAATTAAAAACAAAATGTCAGAATTATTGCCCATACACAGAGGAACGAACGCACGAATAGTTGCTTCTTCAGCCGCTCACTACTACTCAACTACGACTCCGCCGAACACAAGTAAAATAACGACTAATGACTTGGCTTGCCACTACTGCTGTCAGAATTCCATTTGTGCTTGGCCAGCTCTTTTATACATTTTTCCACAATTTGTATTTCTTGGTATGTTGTGTGTGCTCTTTACTAATTCCTCCCCTCCAGCAGCACTCCGCACAAAAACAAACTCTATTCCCTTGACGGCTCCCTCTCATCCGTCCGTACAATCTTCTCTCTCATAGTAACTTCTTATCAACACAACGAACGAAAGACCTGTCACAATTGAAATGCTTTCTTTCTTTTTTTGTTTTTGTTGGGGGGTCTCCTCTAGAGAGAGAAATCTCTCCCACTTGCTGATGTCGCTCTCTTGTCGTTCATATGTATGTTGTTGGGGATGATGATGTGCTCCTCTACTCATTTGTTGTGCAAAACAAATTCAGCTTCTTCTTCTTTTTCATCCGTAGTGTTGTATTTGACAAACGTAGTGGGGATTTAGGCGGTTATTTTTGAATGTTTACTTTAAGAAAATATTTATATCGTATTTGTTGTTGAGATGATAGGCTAGTTTATATCTTCAGTATTGTATTGTTATTAAAATTTATTGTTATTATTTTGATAAAATAAATGTCTGTCGGTGTCATTTCGCGTTCTCTCATTATTACATTTTGCAACGAAAAAAAAATGTCATCATTTTTGGTTTCATAATCGTTGCGTTTTTCGTTTTGTTAATCTCATTTTACATTTTCACGTTTTTACATTGCTTTGCTATTTGTCATAACCAATAAAAATTAAGACAGTAAAACATGGCTAAATTGATTCAAATGCTAATAAACCATGGCCCAATAAGTATGAACCTAATATTATCGTCCATTTTGGAAGAAAATACCCCAAACTGTCAACATGTTTTTGTTTACGTTTTCACACGATTAACACAAATTTGAAATCATTTTGACAGCTCGGGTGAAATCATTTGGCCTTATCGGACGACCTTATTATTTGGCCATCCACGTAAATACTCCGATTATATTCGTGAACACATTATGAGTCATCGTGTGATTTTTATAGATATGCACATGGAAGCTGTGCTTGGTCCTTATATCCACCCTGAAAAAATATTAAAACATTTGGTAATAATAGATTAGATTAGGTTGATACAAAAAATAAGGAAGAACAAAAAAATTAAGAGGGGATCAAATTCGGCTGAGCCGATATGTTTATAATCCTCCACTATAGAAAGAAATCAACTTTGGAAACGTGTGAAACGTAGTGGAAGGATCAAAATTGGCTATAAAAGCTTCAAAACACCAACAAAATTATAATTGAAAATTTTACAGACTATATTAATTTACAGAAAATTGCCACTTTCGGTTTTGAGCCTCTGAGAACTTGAAATATCAAATTTAAGGTTATTTCGCATTTAAGGTTATTAAAGCATATTGAAAATTTCAAAAGAAAGATAATAACTGAAAATAACCCGTTTTTTCGCTCTTCCCTTTAAAGTTATTTTCAACCAGAACTCGCGCCGATTTTCACTTTTCCCTTATTTTGAATCAAGCCCGAAAGCGAATAAATATGCTTTGGACATCAATTCACTGTGATTTTTTTCGCTCTTCCCTTTAATGTTATTCTGAAGCAGAAGTCACAGCGATTTTTTTTTTTTTGCTTTTTAACTTTCCCCTTTCAAGTTCGAAAGTGAATAATTTTGCATTGCGGAAAAAATTGTTATTCTGGATTACAGTGAGTGGTAGAATGTGATGACATTTTGTGCGAATTTTTTTTCGCCAATAAAATTAAAGTCAGCCGTTGACTATACAAATATTAGAATTAAATATTGCCACGAAATGTATAAAGGCAATAAGAAATATTTAAACCAAGTTTCGGATTTTATATTAAATGATTCATCATAACACAATTCACCTGTTCTAAATACATAACAGCTTCTCTTAACTCCTCCACCATGTTAGATGATAATACTTTTCATATAGTTAATATTGTTTACTTGGTGTAGTTTTACGCGTTACTTAAATAAACAAATGCGAATCGCAATGTTAAAACAAAAATAACGATTATTTGAGCACGTAGTGTCTAAATAAACATGTCAAAACTGTGATGTGTATATCTCTATTGTGTTGTGTGCACTCGCGACAAGGTTAAGGATGGTGAACTGGTGTGAACTAGCATAACTTTTGGGGCAAGATCTAAGAAAGACTAGCGTCGGTGGGGGTTACTTCTTTTCATTTGACTTGCTGGGAAATGAAAAAAGTATGTTCCATTGACGTCGAGAGAAATTTGAAGATTTTTTTATTTCTTAAAATGATCCGGTTAATCATGAATACCAAATTCGTATGGAATTTTTCTTTTTTCATTTTCCTTCTATCATGAACAAAAAATTTGCACGGAAAATCAATCCTCAAAGAAAAATTTATGTATCACCTGTTTCTATATGAAGGAGTTGCCAGATCGAAACAAAATTTAACATGTGTTCATAACTGAGATGGAAGTATCCAAAACACTTAACTTTTTCCCTGCTTATTCCGCGCTTTCTGTGCTATGCTAAGAACTTTTCGAACTGCCCTCGTACCTTTAATATTTCTTCGTTCCTTCTACACCGTCTGGTTGTGACAAGAAAAAATCCCCTTCACTTCAATAATGACCAGTATGTCTGTTATATATTTACATATACCGTTAAATACATTACTGAAACACATAAATTTATTTTTAATTTTTTTTATAATTCACACGTCATTTTATTTATATTGATCAGTAAAGTGGATAATTTTTCCTTTTCTTGAAAACTGAATTAATAAATCTTAATTAACATTGGACACTTTCACCTGTTGTAATTCCACGTTTTTACGGGAGAGAGGTGAAGTGTAGTAATTTTCATCTCTTAAATCTTAACTAAAATTACAGAATTGAAAAAATTATGTGGAATCTTGGAATCACAGCCACATGTTCCGAAGTGACAGTAATTTGGCATTTTGTGTTCTTGGTGTTTAAAAAACGTCATAGCAGAAAATATTTGTCAAAACTTTTTCAATGTAGGCCCATCACGAGAAATTCGACACTTCACTTTGTTCGACAAATGAGGCCCGGAACTTCCAAATATGTAAAACAAAGGGGAAAAATATAGGGTGGATATGTTCCTATAATGTTCACCTTTCTTTTTAGATATTTGTACAGATTCCCACAAGGACGTAGGATCTGTTGTGAAGTCTAAATTCAGACGAATTTAGAGCCTTAGGATTATGAGTTGCCGGCAAAAGCAACAACTACAACACATACGAAATATACAAACACCACAAGTATACGTGTAATACTCACGTGATGTTTAGCACAAATAAAAAGATGAATAACTTTAATTATAATAAATATTGTACTGTCAGGCGACAGGTTTAATTTGGGTAAATATAAAGTTGACGATCAAGGCGATCCTTTAGGTTTTACTTCTTGTAGTAAGAGTTATTGGAGATGGGAGTTTCTCGATTTCGGTTCCCTTTTGAGATGGGAGGACACCGATGACTTACAAGTCCATATCGATGAGGTCTTCATCGGTGTCCATTGGTGTGGTACCCACGTACTGCTTGATGGCCGTGCGGCCGTCAACATCCTCCGCCCCTTGCACTGGTGCAACCTTCTGGCGATCCCAGGACCTTTATATGCTCCGAAATTTCTTGTAGGATCTTCTTTGTTGTCTCTTTGACTGTTAGCGAAAACTTAGAGGACCGCTTCGGGATTTTCCTTGCTTGAGGATAACGCGCTGCTGCCCGAGCTTGGGTGCTTTTAACTGTCTGACGTTGGTGTGTGTTGACCCGAAATTCGTTTATGCAGTATTTGTGTATCCGCACAGCATACTTCCTGCACTTCTGCTCCGTTCTGCAGGTTATAATCTTATGCTGCCTATAGCATACCAGACATTGCTCATGACCTATGTTTATGTTCTGGAAATAAATAAATAGAACAAAACACAGAAAATCTTGACCACACGACAAGTGGTCCGTTATTAAATAATGATTTTTCTTCCCATAACACATAAACGACACAGTGGATTGGACTTTAATCATCCAATTAACTCTTTTTCGCCATATATCTTGTAGAAATATCTTGGCTCTTACGATTGGTTTTGGTGACAGACTGGCTTTATCGTATAATTTAGCCACGTTCAACCGAACTTTTCGTTTCGTTATTTCTCTTGCTATAGAGTATTGAATCGATGTATACGAAAAATTGTGTATTAGTACATTCCATAGAATGACCAGAGTGTTGATAGCGCTACTATCATCGATTTTAATCAATTTCTCGTTTAGTAATTCTTGAAGAAATGTATCTGGGGGATTCGTAATTTTTTTTAATAGAAATCCGGCTGATTTCAACGTTTTTATTATTTCATGATGTGCTTGTAGTGCAGAGTCGATTGTATGACCGCCTGCTAATATGTCGTCGACATATATTTCCTTTTTAAGTATGTTTGTAGCTAGCGGCCGCTCAATTTGCCATTCTGTGGCCTGCTGCAATAACGTTCTTATTGCCAGGAATGGCGCACAGTTAATACCAAATGTGTTAATTTCGTAATCTTCGATTTGTGCGGTTTCATTTTGTATATACAATATTCTCTGATACGGTATATCAGACTCGTGTACAAATATTTGACGGTACATCTTCTCAATGTCACCATTAAATACATATTTATATAACCGCCAATTTAGAATTACAGACGTTAAATCGTTTTGTAACGTTGGGCCTGTATATAGAACATCATTCAATGAAAATGAACTATTTGTTTTGCAAGACCCATTAAACACACGTGATGAAAATTCATTTAAAACGTCTCTGTACGTGTTTACCAGCATTTTGTCTTTATTTAAGCTATTTATATATTGGGGTAAAGATTTGAAACGAGGTGATTCTAATAAAATAGATTGTTGATATTCTTTTTTAAATGGATTTTTTACACCAAATCTACCGCCCGGTCGACGGCACGTCTTTTTGTAAGAGTCTTCGCAGTACTCATTTAATACGGTCGGAATAGGAGTCCGTTCGACTTCCTCATGTTCCCCGAATTTTCGTGATAATACTTCTATGTCTTCTTCACCTTTCGAAGATTCTTTGATTGTCCCAAATGCTATACTTTCGTTTGCTATTGGTCCGTATATATACCAACCGTAAATTGAATTCTGTGCTATCATATTACCTAGAATATTTTTCTTCATGCCGTTTAGCATTATTGTTGGAAGGATATCGCTTCCAATCAACATATCTACATGCGCTGATACCGCAAAACCAGGATCGGCTAGTTTTAAATCTTTAACTTCACTACAGTACGAGTTTGGAAGAGACCTAGTTGGAAGTAGACTAATAAGATTTCGTAGCACTATTACTTCGGATACTAGATTAAAAGAAGTGTCATCTGTACATAGTGTAATGCAACAAGATTGGTTTGCATTGGTGACTATTGTGTCACTTAAACCACTAATTTGGAAATCTTCGTTTCTGGTCGTAATACCTAAGCGATTAACCACTTTATCTGTCACAAATGACCTTTTAGACGCCGAATCTAACAACGCCCGTAATGTGAACCTTTGTCCGGAGTGCATAATTTGTACCAAGGCCGTCGGTAACATAACGTCACCGTGACTAATTGTAGCTAGTGTCTGAACGTTTGTACCAGACACTACCCTTGACGAGCATGGCAATTCATTGTGTGATTCGTCGGTGGTGAAATGTGTTTCGGTTCGGGCATGACCATAATTGTTTTCACGCGCTACGTTATTAGCGCTCGATTGTTGTTGTGAATAGTTCGTTATATGCAACTTAGTATGATGTTTTTTCTTACATTGCATACATCTGTGCATACTGACGCATTCTTGGCTCGTGTGTCCACTCGCAAGACAATTGTTGCATAAACGTTTTTCTTTTGCAACTTCGATTCGCTGATTAGCTGACATGTTGTTAAATCTGGGACAGTTTCGCAGTATATGATTTTTTGCGCATAGAATACATCTATTTGAATTTGTGTTTGTATTATATTGAGCTCCGAAGTCGTATCGTAAAGATTGTGGAGCGTTTTGTGTTTTTATACGACCAATTCGTTCTAACACTTGATGTCTGTTAATTAGAAATTCTTCCATTTGAGACCACCTTGGCAAGTCAGCATGTGACTCAAGTGACTGCTCCCATAACGTCAAAGTTTCTATTGGAAGTTTTGTCGAGCAAAGGTATATTAAAATTGGATCCCACTCGCCCACACTGATGTCGTGTGCTTCCAAAATTGCGAGACAATCACTGATTGTTAACTGGATCCTTTTTATGTCTTCGTTGTTTTCGTTTTTTGCGGGAGCTATTTCGAATAAAATTCGTAATTGGTTGTCAACCAAAACTCGCTTGTTTTCGTAGCGTTTCTTTAGTGCGTCCCATGCTAAAGAAAAGTTTAGATCTGACAATGAGAATCTGTCTACGATCCTGCCAGCTTCACCTTTAGTTTTATTTTTTAGGTGATATAATTTTTGTGCTGGTGTCAGTCTGGGGTGATTGCCATATATGGCCATAAACATGTCCCTAAAAGTTGGCCATTCTTCATAGCTTCCGTGGAAGTCTTTTGTATCACATGGAGGAACTTTAATACACACCTCTGACATGTCAAATGTGGTAGTTGGGGGATACATGGCCGAACTATGAAAAAGTGAAGGATTTGTTTGGTCTTCACGTCCTGAACTGGTGGACTTTTGAAGAGACCTCTTTTTCACAACTTCCATTAAGTTCGATTTTGTTAATTGGTATTGATCCCGTGCGGATTCAAACTCCAATTTCGCAACATTTTTAAAATCATCATCGATTGCCTTGTCATCGGCAAGATAGACGTTTTCATAGGCAGTACGTACATTATGCCAGTCTTCATCTAACGATTCTAATTTTGTTTCTATCAACGAATCTGACAGATCGTTTTCGGACATATCTAACATTTTAGCACATGCTCCCATTAAGTTCTCCATGTCGAAGTGGAACCTTGCACAAATTACTTTTGCCATTTCTTTAATTTGTAATATTATTTATTTAATTTGAGTTTTATTATTCGTATAGTTTTTATTTTTTTTTTATATATATTTATGGACTTTTATTATTTATTGTAATATTATTTGGGTCTATTTTGCCTTCGGTTAACTTTCTGCTTTATTATAAAAATAGAGAGAAGTTAGAAAAATTTAAAAAAAATATTAGGCTTTAATAGGGCTTTGCTCAACAAATATTTATTTTTTAAATTTTGAGAGCAATTTTATTATTATTTTATTATATTATTATTAGGTATTATTTGTATTATGTTTATTATTGTTACTTTTATTTTATTGCTTATATTTTTATTTTATTTTTATTTGTATTTATTATAGAAATGGAATGCAATATAATGTAATGCAATTT